>NW_016108150.1:73983-81650 GCF_001604975.1 Cebus imitator
AGTGGAGGGGACCACCCACCCGTCTAGTGTCTAGTGGAGGGGACCACCCACCCGTCTAGTGTCTAGTGGAGGGGACCACCCACCCGTCTAGTGTCCAGTGGAGTGGACCACCCACCCCTCTGGTGTCCAGTGCAGGGGACCACCCACCCTTCTGGTGTCCAGTGGAGGGGACCACCCACCCCTCTGGTGTCTACTGGAGGGGACCACCCACCCCTCTGGTGTCTAGTGGAGGGGACCACCCACCTCTGTAGTGTCTGCTGTCGGTGATGACCCCCCTCCCTCAGGGTTTAGAGTTTCCACCAAACCAACCCTCAGGAGGTTGGTTTCGTGGAAACTAACCAGAAGCTGTCACTTGCCTTTAGGTAGTGACATACTTCCCTGCATGCCTTTCTTCACTGGGACATCGAGGGATTGGAATGAGTTTCTGAAAGCTCCTGGTCCCTAACCCTTGGTACAGTAGAATGAGACGTGGGACTCATGGTGTGATGCGGGCGTTGTGGTCACAGTGGTTTGGGATTCAGGCTGTGCAATCACACTGGCCCAGGCCTACCTTTGGTTTCCCCAGTGAGAGGGAGGGGACGGCCCTGACCCGCACCCTAATCACTGTTAAGCTGGAATGGTAATTGCTTTGCAGTGTGCTTAGACAGTATGTGGAGCGCAGGAATGGCTCGATAAATGTTAGCTGTCAGTCGACTGTGACGTGAGAGAGAGATTGTTCTAGAAATAAGGAAAAAAGAATGAGTTTCAATTTTTTGTCAAATTTCTTAAGGAAATATATTCAATGAAATTATCTTCAAGTTGTGTTTATACTCAAAGATGTCACCAAGAGATAAGTATTGCAACTACAATATGTAGTATTTTAGCAAAACAATCATGTAATATTTTAAGGAAGTTTTGTAGAAGTGCCCAAATTATTAGGCAGTGAACCCCACTGAGTTCAAAGATTCCTGAGTTTTCTCTATGGATTGTTTAGAAAGATTAAAGAAGACCTCATTGGAACAAGCATTTAGTCAGCCTGTAGGACCACACTGGACACAGGAGCGAACATTTAGTCCTTAGGCGAATACTCACGTGCCTAGAGCTGTAGCATTCCATGGCTGCAACCCAAAGAATCACAGTGACCACTCGTGCCTCCGAGACAAAGATACCCTGTCCCCAAAAGACAGCGTTTAAAAAGAAAAGCATAGGGAAGGGTTGTTTGGGAAAGATTACTGCTGGGGAGCAAGATAAATGCAAGGAGAGCAACAGTTCCAACAAATGAGAAAAAAAAAGCACAATTTCCACAAGGTTCTAGAACTAACTTTTTGAAAATAATTTAGGAAAGTGAAATTTACACAACGTAAAATTTTAAACCATTCGGTGGAGGTCAGCACTTCACAGTGTGTGCAACCAGCACCTCTTTCTAGCTCAGATCATTTTCACCATTCCAAGTAAAAATGCCTGACCATGAAGCCGTTCGTCCACGTTCCACCCTCCCCTGCCCCAGGCAACCACTTATCTGCTTTCTGTCTCTGTGGAGCTATTTTTCTGGGCATTTCACATCAGTGGAGTCGCACCATATGTAGGTTTTTGTGTCTGATTTCTTTCACGAAGTGTAATGTTTGTGAACCTCACCTGCGTGGCAGCATCTGTGAGTAGTTGGTGTCTTTTCGTGGCTGTATAGCACTCCATTGTATGGATAGACCACAGCTTGTCTGTTCATCTGTTGATAGACATTTGGACCTTTTCTGTCTTTTGGCTTTTGTGGACTGTTGCTATGAACACGTGTTTACAAGTTTTGTGTGTGTGTTTCTCTTTGCATTTCTCTTTCATATGCCTCAGAGTGGAATTTCAAGATTCTGTCATTGTTCTGTGGGATTTTTTGACAAACCACCAGCCTATTCCACGGCAGCTGCACCATTTCCATTCCCACCAGCAGCACGCAGGGTGCAGTTTCTCCACAGCCTCACCAACGCTTGTTCTTTTCTACTTTTTACATTGTTATTGTAGCCATCCCGGTAGGTGTGAACCATTATCTCATTGTAGTTTTAATTTTCATTGTATCTATTTATCTTTTGATCCATTATCTATTATTATTCCATTTATCTATGTTTTCTTTTGCTGCTCTTGCTCTCAGTGCCATATTTAAGAATCCATTGCCACATGCAAAGCCATGAAGGTTTACCCCAGTGTTTTCTCCTAAGCATGTGACGGTTTTAGGGCTTGTGTTTAGGTTGCTGATCCATTTTTATTAACTTTTGTATGTGGCGTGGGGTAGGGGTCTAACTTCATTCTTTTGCATGTGGATATACAGTTGTGTCAGCACCATTTGTTGAATACATTATTTTTTCCCCATTTTCAACCAGTGTCTTGGAATCATGGCTGAAAATCAAAGGGCCATGATTATATGGGTTTGTTTCTGGACCTCAGTTCTACACTCTCAAGGTCATTTCTTATGTCTCTACCACATTGATTACTGTAGCTTCGTAAGAAGTTTTGAAATCAGAGAGTATGAGTATTCTAACTTGGTTCTTCCATTTTTTTTTTTCAAAAAAATTTTTTGGGGCTGGGCACAGTGATTCATGCCTGTAATCCCAGCACTTTAGGAAGCCAGGATGGGCGGATCACAAGGTCAGGAATTCGACAGCAGTCTGGCCAGCATAGTGAAACCCTGTGTCTACAAAAATACAAAACATTAGCTGGGTGTGGTGTGCACCTGTAATCCCAGCTACTCGGGAGTCTGAGGCAGGAGAATCGTGTGAACCCGAGAGGCGGAGGTTGCAGTGAGCCGCGATCGTGCCACTGCACTCCACCCAGGCGACAGTTTCGACACTCTGTCTCAAAAAAAAATAGTTTTTTTTTGCAATTTTGGGGCCCTTGCAATTCTATACAAATTCGAGGATCGTCTTTTTCATTTCTGCAAAAACTACGATTGGCGTTTTGATAGGGATTTTGCCCTGAATTTGTAGATCACTATAGGTCGTATGGACGCCTTACATGTGAAGCCTGCCGCTTCACGTTCTGTAGTTTTCACCATACAAGTCTTTCGCCTTCTCATTTAAATTTATTCCTAGGTGTTTAATTCTTTTAGATGCCATTATGAATGGAATTGTTTTCCTAATTTCCTTTTCAGAGCATTCATTGCTGGTGTATAGAAACATGACTCACCTTTCTGTGTTGTTCTTGTACCTTGTAACTTAGCAGAGTTTATTTATTAACCGGCCAGCTTTTTGTGGGTGTTTTAATGGAGGATTATTGTCATCTGAACACAGAAATGGTTTTACTTCCTGCTTTCCAATTTGGATGCCTTTTATTTCCTTTTTTTGTTTGATTACTCTGACTAGAACTTTCAGGGTGTTGTTGAATCAGGGTGTGGAAAGCAGGGATCCCTATTTTGTTCTTGATCTTGGGGAAAAGTGTTAGTCTTTCACCATTGAGTGTGATATTAGCTGTGGGTTTTTCATAAACACCCTTTATCATATTGAGGAAGTTTCTTTCCATTCTTGGTTTTCTGGGTCTGTTATCATGAAAGGGTGTTGGAGTTTGTCAGATGCCTATTCTGCTCACCTGAGATGATGGTGTGAGCTTTTTGTCTTTGATCTGTTAATGTGGTGTATTACATTGACTGGTTCTCTTATGCTGAAGAGGGCCTGCATTCCAGGAATAACTGCCACTTGGTCACAGTGAATAATCCTTTTATTATGCTGTTAGATTTGGCTTGCTAGTGTTTGTGGAAGATACGGAACTAATTTTTTGATCCTTCTCTTAAATCTTATTATGCTGAATGGAAATACATGTAAAGAATGTAAATTTTGAAATTAAAAATGACCTCTTTAAGAAACAAGTTTGCACCAAAGGCCAAAATGTAAAATTACTAGAAAGTCGGCAAAAGTTAGTGGGACTAATGCGTAAGACTTCAGAATGTAGCTAACTGAAAAACAGTCTGTAGGAGAGTGACTGTTAGGAGGTTAATCCGTATAAAAGCCTCAAGTGCCTGACACGCACTAGAACTCACATCAGCTTCTGTCATTTTATCATCGTTCTGACTGTCATTAAGCTACAGGTTTTAGAATTTGACTATATTTGTAAATGGAAATACCACTACTAAACCCAGTTGCTATAAACAGAATGAAGTCCTTTGTTTCCAAAGTTGACACTAGAGCCCTGTGAAAGTTATGATAAAAGAGATATTTTGGTGGCAAAGTCATCTCAGGGTAAGCACGGCTACTGCCAGTGGTGCGGGTGAGTGTTCTTGGGGCAGATGGGCTAAAAGCGCGTGGCACCCCCCCCCCCCGTCTCTCTTGGCCCTGCTCCTGCCTGTCAGACCCCGACTCCCCTTTCCTTCCCCCATGAGTGAAAGCTCTGGGGTCTCCTCAGAAGCAGATGCTGTCATGCTTCCGGGACGGCCTGCAGAACTGCAAGCCCATTAAACACCTTTTCTTTATGAATTACCTAGTCTCTAGTATCTCTTTATAGCAGTGTGAGAACAGTCTAATTTAGATGGGCTTGGGGTCTGGCTTTCTAAGAAAGATTTCCTTTCTTTCTTACCAATACAGGCACTTCACCAAGGGCTTGGGGCCCCCTGGGAACTCCTAGGGTGTTGGACCCTGCCTGGCTGACATGAGTGTGGCACGTGGCTTTTTCCTGCTGAGGCTGATGCTGGCTGTGTCTAACCCTCGGGTCTTGGAGGGGGTGGTTATGGCGAGCAGATCTGATAGAGGCTTCTTGCTAGCACTCCCGGCTGAGGCTCCAGGTGAGGCATCAGGAAGTTTGCACCGCTGCGTGGCAGAGTTACTGCTCTGTTTCTCCCTGGACCCCCTCCTTCTCTGGCCCAGGACAGGAGCCTTGCCCTGGGATGGCTGCGGAGTTGTCTGTCTTCAACTTTGTGAACTTACAGCTAGTGCATGGTGTGGGGACAGACACCGTCGGCCATGTGTGAAGTCAGATGTCTCCGTTCCCATCTGCTGCGGCCTCTGCAGCTGAGTGCTGTGTGGGTGGGTGTTCCCTGGTGCTTCATTCTCAAGTTTTCCTCTCCCATCTTTGTTCATGGGCTGACGTATTTCTCAGGGCTTTTATTTTCTGTGTTTTGGATTCAAACACTGAGCAGTTGAGGAGGGAGTATAGTACTCCCCACTCTGGGAGGAGAAGGGGTTCAGCCCAGCGGTGATAAGAAGGCACCGCACACAGCTGTTTCCCGTGTTCCCTGCGTGAAAGTGCATTGTCTTTACATCACCGAGACTTGCTCGTGTACACACAGCTGTGTACCTCGTCCCACCCTCAACTCTGGACGTACTGCCGTTTCCTCTGCAGAATTCCTGCCAGATCCTTTTCTGTTCCTTCTTAAAAACTGATACATAGTAGTTGCACAGATTTTCGGGTACATGTGTCATTTTGATACATGTACCCCTACAAGGTGTTATGCTCAAATCAGGGTAATTAGGATATCCGTCACCTTGAACATTGATCTTGTGTGTTGGGAACATAGTGACTCTCTACTGGCTATACACAGGAATCTCTACAACACATTGTTGATATATTTGCCTGGCGTGCTGTAGACGGCTGGAACTCGTTCTTTCTGACTGTATTTTTGTGCCCCTTAACTAACTTCTTTAGTGTCCGCCTTTCTCTTCCTGGCCTCCAGTGACCACTAGTCTCCTCTCTCCTCCGTGAGATCCATGTTTTTAGCCCCCACTTATGAGTGAGAACATGTGAAGTTTGTGTTTCTGTGCCTGGCGTATTTCATTCACGTAGTGACCTCCGGTTCCGTCTGTGCTGCTGTGAATGACAGGATTTCATTCTTCCTTATGCTGAATTGTATTCTAATGAGCTTATGTACCACATTTTCTTTATTCGTTCATCTGTAGATGGATGCCTAGGCTGAGTTCATGTCTTCGCCGCTGTGGTTGGTGCTGCAGCCCACATGGGGATGCAGGTGCCCCTTCGATGCAGTGGTTTCCTTTCCTTTGGGTGTATACCCAGCGTGGGACTGCTGGATCAAAGGGTGGTTACAGGGCTCGTTTTTTGAGGAACCTCCTCCTGTTTTCCATGTGGCTGCACTGCCTTCCTCCCCCGCCAGCAGTGTGCAAGGCTCCCTTTCCTCCACATCCTCGCCAACATCTGTTGCATTTTTTTCTTTTTGGTAACAGTCGTTCTGACTGGAGTGAGACGATCTCTCACTTTGGTTTTGATTTGCATTTCCCTGATGATGAGTGAGGTTGGGTACCTTTTCATATACTGCTTGGCCATTTGCATGTCTTCTTTTGAAAAAGATGTGTTTAAGTCTTTTTTAATTTAAGATTTAAGATTTATTTAATTTAAGATTTTTTAATTTAAGATTTTTAGGACTATTTCCTCACTATTGGGTTGAGTTCCTTATATACTCTGGCTATTAATCCCTTGTCAGATGTGCAGTTAGCAAATGTTTTCTCTCACATTCTGTAAGCGTCTCTTGACTTTGCTGATTGTGTCCTTTGCTGTGCAAATGCTTTTTAGCTTGATGAATCTGAGTTGCCTGTGTTTACTTCTGTTGCCGATGCTTTTGATGTCTTGCTAAAGAAATCACTGCCCACACCAACGTCCTGCAGCATTTCAACAGCGTTTTCTCTCAGTAGTTTCATAGTTTCAGGTCTTACATTTAACTCTACTCAAATTTGAGTTGATTTTTGTCTATGGTGAAAGATGAGGATGTAGCTTTATTTTTTGGCATACGGATATCCACTTTCCCCAGCACATTTATTAAAGGGTTTATCCTTCCCCGAGGTATGTTCCTGGACACTTGGTTGAAAATGAATTGTCTGAGGATGTGGGTTTATTTCTGGGCTCTGTTCTGTTCCATTGGTTGACGTGTCTGTTTTTATGTCAGTACCATGCTGCTTTGGTTACTCTAGCCTTGCAGTATAATTTGGAATGAGTTAGTGTGATGCCTCGAAGTTTGTACTTTTTGCTCAGGATTGCTTTAGCTTTTTGAGGTCTTTTGTGGTTCTATATGAATTTCAGGAGTGTTTCTTTTATTTCCGTGAAGAATGTCCTTGGTGTTTTGATAGGAATCGCACTGACTCTGTAGGTCACTTTGGGTAGTCTGGCCATTTTAACAGTATTAATTCTTAAAGTTCATCAGCTTGGGCTGTCTTTCCATTGTTTTATGGCCTCTTGAATTTCTTTCGTCAGTCTTTCATGGTTTTCCTTATAGACAGTTCCTTTTAGAACTCAACAAACACGATCATGTCTCCTGTAGTTAAAATCCTGGACTTAAAAGGTACAGACAACAAATAATTTACTAGTGGTTAAGAAATGAACTGAAGTACTCGTAAATTATTTGATGGGCTGTCCCTCTGAAGTGGCCTCACTTCAAATACACTGAGACTGTGTCAGTCTGTGTTTGAAATATCATGATATAATTTGCAACAGAGTTGTAAATGGAAACTGCAAATAAATCACCCTTTTCTCACATCCACCCCGAAATCACCTCTACCCTTCCTAACCTCCCCCCAATCAGCTCCACCCGCATCATCTCTACCTCTCATCTCCCCCACCCGTCACCATCCCCATCACCTCCACCCCATCACCTCCACCCCCATCACCTCCACCCCCATCACCTCCACCCCCCATCCCCCCCCCCCCCCCCCCCCCCCCCCCCCCCCCCCCCCCCCCCCCCCCCCCCCCCCCCCCCCCCCCCCCCCCCCCCCCCC
>NW_016108150.1:81974-83290 GCF_001604975.1 Cebus imitator
CCTCCATCACCTCCACCCCCATCGCCTCCACCCCGTCATCATCCCCATCACCTCCACCCCTGTCAGCTCCACCGCTCACTGTTCTTCCCTTATCTTCATCCATCGCTGATCTCCATGTCTCGCCCTTATCCACTCACCACCATTCTTCCCTCAGCTCCCACCCAGTTTTAGCCAGGTTGTTCAGATGTGCTGGCTGCACAGCACCCAGTGAGCAGCCAGCGGAGCTGCCACGTGGAGTCGACTGGGCCCACTCAGCAGGTCCCCTGTCTCTGTCCCACCGTCCTGTATGTGGGACTCTGTCACTGGGTCACTCGGCAGGTCCCCTGTCTCTGTCCCACCGTCCTGTATGTGGGACTCTGCCACTGGGTCACTCGGCAGGTCCCCTGTCTCTGTCCCACCGTCCTGCTATGAGGAGCTCTGTCCAGATGCTGGCCCCTTGAACACAAAGCCCATGCCACCACGTGGACCCGCACCTCTTGTCAGTGGTTTTCCACTTGTCACAAACACATCCTTTCACCTCTCAGACTCTCGTTTATATTTCGCTTCTCTTTCTCTGGTTCTTCTTCACAATCTTGTTTCTTTTTCTGTTTCTTCCATGCTGGGATTGCTAGAGCTGGTAAGCTGCCTGCCTTGCCCTTTCTGAGTGTGAATTTGGGGGTCCGGGCTCCAGCTTCATCTTTTGACCTGAGATTTCTGACAGCTGTGCTTGGCCCGTCACTCTCTGGTGGGGCCCCCATGTGGCAGACTCACGGGCCGATTCATCGTCTGGGCCAGGCTGTATGCTCCGCACATTGTAGCTGGGCCCTGTCCTTGCCGGTGGAGACTCTGCTCTCTGGGACCAGCTCAATGGAGGCTTTACTGGGAGACCAGGGCCATGAAAGGCACTTTAGCACTCCCCGTTCATACATCACAAGCTTCGCAGGGTAACTGCTGTGTTTTCATCTTGCAAATAGAGTTTACATTTTCCTTTACAATACCTTCTATTGTGTGCAGAACCACACTGCTCTTACTACTGGCCTTACGGTGCTGAGTATGGCCTCACGAGATGTTCCTATGGCAGACTCTTAAGCCTTCACCCTGGTCTCCTTATTGAAAAAACAGAGATACTCGGCCCAGCCCTTGTATAACCTCAGCCTAGTCCCAGCACCCAATCCTGGACAGCCACAGCCCAGTCCCAAGAGAGACACATGCACAGCTTCAGCCCAGTCCCAGCACTGATTCCGGGACAACCTCAGCCCAGTCCCAGCACTGATTCCTGGACAGCATCAACCCAGTCCCAGCACTGATTCCTGGGCAGCCTCAGCCCAGTCCCAGCA
>NW_016108150.1:84215-85276 GCF_001604975.1 Cebus imitator
CCCAGTCCCAGCACTGATTCCTGGACAGCATCAACCCAGTCCCAGCACTGATTCCGGGACAGCCTCTGCCCAGTCCCAGCACTGATTCCTGCACAGCCTCAGCCCAGTCCCAGCACTGATTCCTGCACAGCCTCAGCCCAGTCCCAGCACTGATTCCGGGACAGCCTCAGCCCAGTCCCAGCACTGATTCCGGGACAACCTCAGCCCAGTCCCAGCACTGATTCCTGGACAACGTCAGCCCAGTCCCAGCACTGATTCACTCACAGGTGTGCATGTGCCAGTAACTTAATTGCCAGAAAAAAACTCAGCACTCTTAAAAGAAGACAAAACCCAGCTCTCAGCCTGCAGTGTCCACCATGTGCAGCATATGACAAACATTCCTAAAATAGGGATCCTGGTGTTATAATAGGGGTATAAATGTTCCAATCTTAAGTAAATTGACAGCCAGTAACTGATTTAAAGTGGTTTTAAAATGATTTTCTTCATCTCAGTAGTGACTAAAGCTGATTTTATTACGCAGTTTTGAAAAGAGGAAGAGAGCTGTATTAATCACCGTGTGGTATAAAAGATAATTATGATAATAACCCATTTTTCTGGTGAGCAAGGCCCGATGGCAGCCCTGCTCGGCCTCAGGCAGGGTCTGGTAAACCGCTTTGCGTCCTTCCGGCTGCATCTCAATCTCCATTGCTGTTCAACTCTAACGTGTGGTCCTTTAGGAAAAGCACAGAATCATGTGTAGTTTAAATCACATTTGTGGTTTTTCACTAACACCGTAAATTACAGCCTTCCCACTGGAAGGACTTAAAATCAAATCAGGACAAGGTGCCAGCTCTCTCACTGGACAGAAGATGAAGACAGGCTGTTCTGGGTTCTCACGCTCGCGTCCTGAAGGTGAATTGCTGGGTAGAGGACGAGGGCTGTTCTGGGTTCTCATGCTCCCATCCTGAAGGTGGAGAATCGCTGGATGGAGGATGAGGGCTGTTCTGGGTTCTCACGCTCCCGTCCTGAAGGTGGAGAACCGCTGGACGGAGGATGAGGGCTGTTCTGGGTTCTCACGCTCC
>NW_016108150.1:86121-89503 GCF_001604975.1 Cebus imitator
GGAGAACCGCTGGACGGAGGATGAGGGCTGATCTGGGTTCTCACGCTCCCGTCCTGAAGGTGAAGAACTGCTGGACGGAGGATGAGGGCTCATCTGGGCTCTCAGGCTCTCGTCCTGAAGGTGGAGAATTGCTGGATAGAGGATGGGGGCTGTTCTAGATTCTCGTGCTTCTGTCTTGAAGATTTCTCCATGAGGCTGATTCCTGTTACGACCATGGATTGATAGCTGTGGCAGGGGGACCTGCTCAGAGGCTGCTTTGGAAGGATGTTAGGTGACATTTCAGATCCAGTCATGCGAACACACAGCATACCTTCACTTACCACTTTTGTACCTCCTCTTGTTTATGTTGTTGGATAGAATCTGAAGGTGTTAGAAAAAAACTGTAATTGACGAATTAGGTGGAATCTGTTGTCAAATCTACAATTCAGAAAACTTAGTTTCAAGTATCCTGTCATGGTATCATCGAGAATTAGTTATTTCTCTTTTGGAAGCATACATGGAAATAGTTTGGGGAGGCCAGGTGTGCTGTTTAAATACAGGATCCCAGACAGATCTGGTACAGCAGCTGGCCTCAGACAAAAGAGAATTCATTTTTCCTTTGAAGTCGGTTTGTTCTGGTTCCATTCAGCAGTGCTGCCAGCAGCCCCTCGGAGGAAAGAGAATGCATTTTTCCCTTTGAGACCTAAGAAGCTGTATGTCTAATTGGGCCGACACATTTTGAGGACCTTTTTCTACCTAAGGGTTTTCAAGACAACTTAGCAGGAAAGGTGGTTATTACCACCCGGCTTCCTGAAGAACAGTGACATTCGGCGCCTGCAGAGGCTGGGGTGGGGGTTCCCATGGGCCAAGCGTGCCCCGCGCTCCCCTGCGCTCTGCCTCTCTCTCCTGCTCTGTGGTGGGACCAGGTCTTGATGGATGCCAGCAGTTTCCCTGCTGGATGCTATGGTAGAAAAGTCAGACTTGGTATAATTAAGACTGTATTTTCCTTTACATTGGTGTAAACTTCTCTGGCCTAGTCATGGTTTTGAATGAACAAACCTTCCAGCTTGTTTTAGTGTGAAGAATCTAGCTCAGCACTGACTGGTTCGAAGAACTAAGAGTTAAATTCAGCCAAAAATGCCATAAAAGCCAGCATTTCATTATCAGTTTGCATTTTGTATTTAAAAAGAAGCTTTGAATCCTTTTAAGATGAAACATGCTGTTACTCTTATGGAATAATTGGTGGTGAGAATCGTGACTGATGGGCACCGAGGATGGTGACTGATGGGTGGTGTGGACCGTGGTGGGCGGTGTGGGCCGTGGCGGGCGGTGAGGACCGTGGCGGGCGGTGAGGACCGTGGCGGGCGGTGAGGGCCGTGGTGGGCGGTGGGGGCCGTGGCGGGCAGTAAGGACTGTCATGGGTGGGGGGACTCTGCTTGGACTCCCAGGTGCGTCCCAAGGCTGTCACATCTCCCAAGTTTGGGGCGCCCCCATAACACATTATCAAATTAAATGTAAAGAAGGGTAATGAGGGGTTGGCCTGGCCACTTTCAGACATTTTCCTTGCACTTAACCATGAGTGGAAACCCCTGAGATACAGGCACTGGGTGCCTCGGTGTCTGGCTAAGTCTGTCCACAGCCCAGCGCCACTCACACGGAACAGCTGTTCCTGAGCAGAATCAGGAAGGATCACGTGGTGCTTCAGGTCACTACCAACGGAAACTTGAGTGTTGGACAGAGAACGGTGGTATTAAGTCCTCACCTGGAGAGGTTTCTGCACTGCAGTCAGAGTTGGGGATGGAGGAGGGACAAGGGGCCCTGCTGTGCCGCCAGGTCAAGGTGGGAGCACTTCCTTCCTCCCACACTACCTGCACCTCCTTGCAGGAATCTCTTCCCCTGGGAGCTGGAACAGCTGCTTCCCGGGAGGGCCAGGCAGTCAACTTTTGGGCTCTGAGGGGCCACAGGGTCTTTGTCACAGCTACTCAACCCTGTCGATAGAGGGCAAAAGCAGCCACAGATAACACATAGACCGATGGTGTGACCGTCTTCCAGGAAGACTTTATTTACAGACGTTGACATTTTAACTTCATAGGATTTTCACGTGTCACCAGCCAGTATTCCTCTTCTGATCGTTTCGTCCCCTGGGGCCACAGTCTACAGATCCTTGAACATCGGCTAGAAACGGAAGAGCCGAGGGAGAGGCAAGGATTCCCGAGGACCCCAGGCCCAAGTCCTTGGTGTGCCTTCTTGCATTTGGGGGCCAAAGAGGCTTCTCCCCCAAAGCGCGCCCCATGAAAGACTCTGAACGCCTGTCAGGCAGAGAAGATTTCCCAGAAGATAAAAACCTCCTCAGGCAAGGCAGATTCTGTGAAGTCAGGCCATGCTTAATGGCGTCACTGGCATAATTAATTCAGACGTGGGACTGGGCTGTGTGATCGTGGCTATGGGATCAGCAGCACCTGTGGCTGGGAGATGCTGTCCTCATTCATCGCCCCTGCAGTAGCTGAGCATCTGTGAGTGTAGGGGTGGCGTTTGTGCAGCTGTACGGGGGACATCCAGCTGGCAGCCTGTGCTCATGGGCCCCACTCAGGGGCAGCTTCGAGGAGGGGAGCGACAGAGGATGGGCCCAGCCCCCGCTCTGTACCGACAGCTGGCTGGCAGGGACTCTGCCGTTGGCTCAGCATGCTCGTCCCTAGAGCGGGCTCCTTGACGCTCTGGCTCAGATACAGTGTTTGGGGAGGACTGGTTACAGAAATGCTTAGGGAAGGTATCTTTGTGTAATTTTGTTTCATAACGCATCATTTGTTCTCCTTGTGATTTCAATGTCAAGTCTATGCATAGGAATGCAGATACCATTTACCGCAGGATGAAATGGGAAGATGTGATCCTCCTAAAATGGAAAAGGGCATCTTGTTAGAAAAAGGTCCATGGCCTACAAACCGGGGATGTCCCAGGCCCTGGGGGCAGAAGGGTGTGTTGTAGCACAGGTGGAGTCCCAGGCAGCTCGCCCTGGGGAAGGCAGCCTCTGGCGGGCCCTGCTGGGCGTATCCTGCAGGGTCCCCTGCCTCTGGCGGGCCCTGCTGGGCGTATCCTGCGGGGTCCCCTGCCCCAGCCCTCACAGTCAGTGACCCTGTGAGCTCATCCCACACACTGGCCGAGGAAACAAGGCTCAGATGCAGGAACGCATACAGGGCTGGGCACTTGGTTGATCAAGCCCGGGACCCACACGCCTACTGGCTGCCCACCCCTGAACCGTTGGGTAGGTGAGCAAGTGTTGGGGGAGGGGGAGGGAGTCTCCCACTGGTGAACAAGTGTGGGGGGGTCTCTCACTGGTGAGCAAGGGTGGGGGTCTCCCACTGGTGAGCAAGTGTGGGGGCAGGGGGATCTCCCACTGGTGAGCAAG
>NW_016108150.1:91619-95618 GCF_001604975.1 Cebus imitator
GCCCCAGCACCTCACAGGAACCCCCAGCACCCCACAGGAACCCCCAGCACCCCACAGTAGCCCCAGCACCCCACAGGAACCCCCAGCACCCCACAGGAACCCCCAGCACCCCACAGTAGCCCCAGCACCCCACAGTAATCCCCAGCACCTCACAGGAACCCCCAGCACCCCACAGGAACCCCCAGCACCCGCCAGTACACTGCACTCCCCACGCCATAGTATCTCTCATCTAGTAAGGCGAGTGTGAGTTCAGAGGAGGCTTTTTCGGGCTTACGTCAGTAATCATTATTTTGGTTCACCAGCTGGCCTTATTACACAAGGTACTGCCCCAGTGCTTGAGCCCTGAAATAGCTCCTCTATCTCAGCGTTCTCTGAATCCGAACCAGAGAACTGAAAATTGTTGATACCATGAAAAAGTAAATTCTATGAATGATAAAACCCAGAGTTGTTTCTGAAACAGCCTCAGCTTTCTGGGTACAGACAAGATTCAGATATGCCACATGGGACCTCCTACCCCACCTCACGGAGCTTAATCTCCCCAGAACGCCCTGAGCACCAGCTCCATTTCAGAATTGCACCCACGTCATCCTCTGCAGATAGCTGCGTCCCTTCAAGCACAGTGTAGGGACACCTGTCCAGAGAGAGTCCTTTGGTGGAGATGGGAACCACACCAAGGTGGGTGCCATGGCTGCCCTGATGGTCAAAGTCCTTGGGTTCCAGTGTCCAGGAGCATCAACCAGGCTGGGCTGGTCACGGTGTGTCAGCAGCAGAGCCACACAGTGGTTAGCACAGCGAGGCTTGCTCCGCTCCCACCCCTGAGCTCGGCACATGGCAGCTGCCTCTGGGTGCAAGCTCAGGAACGGTTTCTCTCTGGGGTGCTGCCCGGCACGTGGCATCAAGGTGGGGCATGTGCCAGCTCTGGAAGCTTCTCAGCACTGATGCTCCTTGTCCCACTGCTTTCTTCGTCCCATGGCCGTGCCTGATGCCACTCTGCAGGGAGGTGCCGTCCTTCCCTGGGAGGCAGAAGTTCTGTGAGCAGCTGCCCAGCACGGGGGCTCTGTGCTGCAGGAGCCTGTGGCTGTTCTGTGCCAGCTCGCCCGTGTGGCAGCAGGACGCCCTTCTCCAGCCCTGTGGAGAATGGGTATGAGCAGTGGTGTTTTCCCAGGCCAGCTGAGCCCTTTTAATCGCCCAGGCTTCTTTGCCCTTTTTGTGAAACGCTGCCTTCCTCCCTCTCTGAAGATCTTTTAGACTTTCTTAGAATTAATCCCATAAACACACAGGGGCAGGACACACGGAGCAGACGCTGGTGCCAGGTGGCCATTGGATCCCAGCTCTGATACCGGCAGGCAGGCTTGGGTTCCTCCCTGCTCACAGGCACTCTCGAAGGTTCCATGAAAGAGCACACGTGAAATCGTAAAAACCGTGGCTGGTGCATGGCATGAGCCCCCGTGTTGGCCGTTACCGGTTCTGAGACTTTCACATCAGGGACACAGGACTCAACGCCCCAGTGCCCTAGGAAGCCCAAGGCTCAGGGCACTTGGTGCCCCTGGATGGCCGTCCACGCACTGGACCCTGTTGGGAGCTCAGGTGGACTGTTGCTGTGGTGAGCCCAGCCCATGCTGGGCGAGGAAGGAGACACTGGTCTGCCCCAGCCCTCGGGACCTGATGGTCTAGCTTGGAGGACAGCCCGGTGAGTGGCTCCGAGTTGAAGAAGGGAGAGCCCAGCCCAGGTTGGGAAGGTGAGCTTGGCACCCGGCGGCCCAGGGTTCAGTGGTGGAGAAGCCACAAGTCACAGGCAGCGCCCCTACTGCCCGTGGCATGAGAAGGGCTGAGAAGTGGTGACAGGGTCTCTGAAGGGCCAGTGCAGGGTCAGCCAAAAAAGCTGATCCAAACGCACTGGCCCGACATGGGGCTGGCTTGGACCTGCTCGCCAGCCAAGGAGGGGCCGTGTCATGCCAGTGCCATAGTGCAGGCCCTACCCCGCCCGCCAAGGAGGCTGCCTTGGTTTCCAGGCCACGCTCCCAGGGAGTTTGCACATGCAGGGGAGCCCCAGGGCTCCCAAGCGTGTTCCACCCACCAGCCCCTGACGACCACGCAGGTGGCAGGGGCATCCTGGGGTTGCCTCCCTGCAGGCTGGCAGGGTCTCTTCCCCAGTTCGGCCCCTGCTCTGGCATCACCGTTCAGGAGCCTTAGGAACCTGATTCCTGGATTTCCACTCACAGCAGCCAGGGTGTCCCTGGAAACAGCCGCTGTTTGCAGAATTGTCTGCGTGTCTTGACATGTGCAGGGTGTTTGGTGAAAAGAAAGTGACCTGAGCTTTTCAGTGACCACGTCTCTCATGGAGGCTGCTTCCTCTTGCAGACCTGCAACCTTAGCAATGTCTCCATTTGCTCATTGACAAACACTTGTTGGGAATCCAGTTCAGTGAGGAAATTGTAGATGGCAGGCACTTCGCTACTGATAGAAATCACACGGCCGCAGGGCTGTTAGGAAGAAAAGGGGGCAGAGGGCTGGAGGCACACCTGCAGCTTGAAGATGGCTCTTCATTTTTTTTTTCAGTCTTTCATACGATTTTATTTTCTTCCTGCAACCATAATAATATGATATCCAAATTTTGTCTTAACTGGTGGGTCTGTAGACACAGGCTTATCCATCCCACCGTCAGGCAAGGCAAACGCTGCTGCTTGAAATGGTCCCAGCGTGGACCCTCCGGTCACCCAGCCCAAGCCGCCCCCTTGCCTGTCTTTACCTTCACTTCACTGAATTCATCCCAGACTTGAACTTTTCCACGGCTTCCATGATTTTGACGTGCTTTTCACAGAGTGTGTCTGGCCTTTCCTGCATTGCCACTGCCTTTGGGACCTTGTCAGCACTGTCACTCCCAGAGCCTGCTCCCCATTTTCCCGCTTTTCCAGAACCACTGTTTCCATTGGGCGGCATCTTGGAAACCTGCTGTTGAACTCTGCGGCCTCTTTTTTCTCTTTCACTACCGTATTGTTTTGAGTGTGAGAGAACTGGGAATAGCTGAACTGTCCAGAACTGTGGCTCTCCTCCTAATTATTTCCAGTTCCATGAGGAGAGCACCAGTACTGCCATCCAGGAAAGGCGTTGGGGCAGGCGGGGTCCGTCCCTGGGGCTGGCAGCCCACCCCCACCCAGCAGAAGATACTTCCAGTCCTTGGATGAAAATGTTGCTGTTTAGATTTCATGATAGAAATTACCTTAGGCCTAAATGGAGTTATTTTAAAATACTTGCAATTTTATTTATTTCAAGGTATTTTGTTCTTAGTTTGGCAGAAAAATCTGCCAACAGTATTAGGTGGCCAATTTCGTGAACATGTAAAACTGCACTTAAAATTGTCCACAGTGTGCTCACATTTCAAAACCCAAAACAAATGTACGTGAGAGGTTTTCTCAGGACCTCACTCTGCAAACTCCTTGCATCACTAAATTCATGAATGGCTCCTCCTGTAGCAGGGTGAAGGCTGAGAACAGATTTTGGTGTGGAAGTAAGACCCAGAGCCCAGGGTGGGTACACAGGCAGGGGAGGGAGGAGAGTAGGTACCCACAGGGAGACCCAGGTGCCACGTGCAGCTTCTGAGTGTGTCTGTGTGCATGCGTGTGCTCACAGGGAGACCCAGGTGCTGTGTGCAGTTCTGAGTGTGTGTGTGTGCATGTGTGTGCCCACAGGGATACCCAGGTGCTGTGTGCAGCTTCTGAGTGTGTGTGTGCATGTGTGTGCCCACAGGGAGACCCAGGTGCCGCGTGCAGCTTCTGAGTGTGTGTGCGCATGTGTGTGCCCACAGGGAGACCCAGGTGCTGGTGCTGTGTGCAGTTCTGAGTGTGTGTGTGTGCATGTGTGTGCCCACAGGGAGACCCAGGTGCCGCGTGCAGCTTCTGAGTGTGTGTGTGTGTGCATGTGTGTGCCCACAGGGAGACCCAGGTGCTGGTGCTGTGTGCAGTTCTGAGTGTGTGTGTGTGCCCACAGGGAGACCCAGGT
>NW_016108150.1:95752-129776 GCF_001604975.1 Cebus imitator
GTGTGTGTGTGCATGTGTGTGCCCACAGGGAGACCCAGGTGGTGTGCAGTTGAGTGTGTGTGTGCATGTGTGTGCCCACAAGGAGACCCAGGTGCTGTGTGCAGTTATGGGTGTGTGTGTGTGTGCATGTGTGTGCCCACAGGGAGACCGAGGTGCTGTGTGCAGTTATGAGTGTGTGTGTGTGCCCACAGGGAGACCCAGGTGCTGATGCTGTGTGCAGTTCTCAGTGTGTGTGTGTGCATGTGTGTGCCCACAGGGAGATGTGTGCAGTTCTGAGTGTGTGTGTGTGCATGTGTGTGCCCACAGGGAGACCCAGGTGCTGGTGCTGTGTACAGTTCTGAGTGTGTGTGTGTGCGCATGTGTGTGCCCACAGGGAGACCGAGGTGCTGTGTGGAGTTCTGAGTGTGTGTGTGCATGTGTGTACCCACAGGGAGACCCAGGTGCTGTGTGCACGTGTGTACCCACAAGGAGATGTGTGCAGTTTGTGTGTGTGTGTGTGTGTGTGTGTGTGTATGTGTGCACACAGGGAGACTCAGGTGCTGTGTGCAGTTTTTGAGTGTGTGTGGATGTGTGTGTGCTGAGAGAGAGGCAGGGCACAGTTCTGTGTGTGTGTGCAGGTGCGTGTGTGCAAGTGTGGAGGTACTCTATGTGTGCCCACATGTGGAGACTCATGGGCAGGGTGCAGTTCTTACCCGATTCTCTTCCCGCCAAGGTCTGCCGAGTGCAGACGTGGGAAGAGGCTGGATGTACAGCTCAGGGCCGCCCGCTGGGACATGCTGGTGTAGACCCACCTCTCTCGGGCTTTAGGGCTAGACATAACAGCTTATTATTAATGCTCAGCCAACTGTGATGCTGCTCCAGGTCCTGCCCACCTCTGCCTGCTGGAGAAGGGTGCCAGCCCTGCTGAGATAGCCACATGTACCGTCAGGCACAGCCCACGGGCCAGGGCCTGCTTGATGTTTGCTGCCAAGGACCCTGGCCCCCACAGACCCCATGCTTGGCGCCTCTGGGATCCACTGCTCTTCTGCTCGGGCCCCGTCCTGGGCACCCAGGCCCTGGCTCCTCCCTGTGCTGCTGTTGTAAGTTCCATGACGTTGCCCCAGCGAGCCTGGGCATTCCTGGCTGGTAGTTCACCGGGGAGTCTCCGGTGCTTGCTTCCCCACCTGCTCACACAGCGAGACCTTCTCAGCTTCGGGCCCTGCTCAGATGTCCCTTCTTGCGGGAAGCTGGCCTGGACGCCCGGCGCTGCTGAGGGCTCACCCTGGGATCCCACCTGCCCACCCCCACCCTGGGTCTGGCCTCACCGTGGCCTGTGAGTCCTGGAGGGCTTGAGTTGCCCTGGGCACAGGCTTGGTGGGCATGTGTCAGTGAGGAGGGAACTGAGCTGAGGCCGGCACTGAACTTGCCCTGGTGTGGCCAGGAGCTCTGGCTGGACCTCGTTGGAGCTCATCTGAGAGCAGCCTGCATCACCGCGTGGCCCAGTAGCTCCCAATCCAGCGATCCGGGTGGGGCTGGGGCAGCAGCCTGGGTCCAGGTGTGTATACCTGGGCTTCAGGGAGTGTGGTGGAGTGGAGCAGCACCTTTCCAGCACAGTCACCACATGGACTCGGGGAATTAGGAGAGACAGAGGCTCAGGACAGAGGCACCCAGCTTGACCCAACTCCAAAGCACTCAGCCACCCCCTGCAGCCAGGGCCTGTGTCTCCAGTGGGCTTCGCGTGTGGACTGGGTTGGATATGGGAATTGGAAAATCGTTTCAGGGAGCAAGACATTTGCTGGGTGAAGCTTTCAACAGGACCTGGGAATCTTTCTAAATCTACTCAGGTGACAAAGTCAGTGCATTAGGAATTGGGGATGATGTGGCCTCTGGTGATTGCTGAACTCTTCAAAGAATATAGAACGGAAACCCAGGGAGGCAAAGCACATTCCCTCCTTCCCTCTTGCCATCCTTCCTTCCTGGCACCCTCTTGTACCAACTTTGGGCCAACGGAACCTTTAGTCTTAGAAGCATCTTCAGCCTCCCCAGCAGAGAGAGTCGAGAATCCAAAATACCCAGTAGCCTGATTGGAAAGCAGGGCTGGTGTAGACACGCCAGGTGCAGAAGGCTGGATGTAAACAGACCAGCCTACACACCAAACCCTGCTTGGGACGAGGCTTCCTAGGCAGGTTTTGATTCAATGGTGGTTTCTGAGTCTGCACAGACAGGAAACCAGAGATGGGCACAGGCACCTGGGCCGGATGCCAGGGGCCATCACTGGGCCCCAATGGGCCTGAGCGGCTGTGACCAGGTAGCAGCCAGAGTGAGCCTCCTGGGGGTGTGGGTTTCATGCCTGACCTTCTCACTCACCACCCTGCTGCACTGAGAAGGTGGCCATTGATGGGAACTGGGGCAGAGCGGGGCAGTGTGGGCACCCCTGCCATCCCCAGGGGCCCTGCTTGGAGGAAGACCGAGGTGCTGTGTGCAGTTCTGAGAGTGTGTGTGTGTGTGTGTGTGTGTGTGTGCGGATGTCTGCTGCCCACAGATGTCCGGCTTTTTTGTAGGCAGATCATGAGATCAGGAGTTTGAGATCAGCCTGGCCAACATGGTGAAACCCTGTTTCTACTAAAAACACAAAAATTAGCTGGGCACAGTTAGTGATGGCACACACCTGTAGTCCCAGCTACTCGGGAGGCTGAGGCAGGAGAATTGCTTGAACCCGGGAGGTGGATGTTGCAGTGAGCAGAGATCACACCGCTGCACTCCAGCTTGGGTGACAGAGCAAGACTTCGTCTCAAAAAAATGGAATCTGGCCAGAGGCAAAGGCCACAGCAGAGAATTAAAAGTTTCTGGGTGACAGGTACCTCCCATGCTCCCCACTCCAGGTGTCAGGCCCTGGCCTGAAGCAGAGGGACCTGCTAACCACGGGTGACACAGAAGCCGGGGCAGGATCTGCAGCACACATGCACACGCTGGGCACTCTATAGCACACGTGCACACATACAATCTGCAGCATATGTGCACACACCCACGCAATCTGCAGCACACATGCACACACCGGGCATGCCAGGCACTCTACAGCACATGTGCACATACCCACACAATCTGCAGAACATGTGCACACACCCACACAATCTGCAGCACACATGCACACACCCGCATGGTCTGCCTCAGTGAGGCTCAGATCTCATAAACTGGAAGACCTTCGGGTTTGAAGTCAGCACGCATTTGTACATTTGGCAGAAACAAGAATCCTGAGATCTGTGAAGGCGAGAAACTGGGCTGAGCTGGTGGATGGACGTGAGCTTGTAGGTCCCTGACCTGTGTCTGCTCCCTCTCCTCGGCCCGAGGCCTGGGCACAGCTGGCAGTTCCTCTGCCCACACACACTCTGCCCAGTCAGGCTCACACTTCATCAGAGTCCCGCACACACACTGCAGCTCCCTCATCAAAGCAGTCATCTGGTTGTAGCACCCCCAAAGGCGCTTCCCAGAATAGGGGTGCTGCAGTCACACCAGGCCAGGAGACAGCACACACTCTGCCCTTGAGGCACACGGGACACATGAGCAATCGAAGGCTACGTGAGGCCTGCTGTGAACAGGCCTGGTTCGTGGCTCACGTGGCTTGCTCAGGGGTCTGCAGGCAGCTTCCCTGGGGTAGCTCTGGCCTGGCCCAGGTCCTCAGTGGCCCCACTGGGAGCTGTCCTGAGGAAGGGGTGCAGGTGGGACCCCTGAGTGGACATGGGGCCTGCCCCAGCCACCGTGGAAGCAGGCAGAGGCAGGGCCCGTGCCTGATGGTGCCACCTTCCTCATGCTGGGCAATTCAGACGGTGGCCCTGGAGAAGGTAGCCGTGGGCAACTTTGGGCTGCCGACCGCATCTCATCTAGACGTGAGGGTGGGGGAGGAATGGGCCTGGATTTGGGCATCGGAGAGGTAGGAGGACGCCTCTCCCGGGGATGGTCCGGTGTCGGCGTTTCAGCTCCCGCAGAACAGCTCGTTCAAGACGCCTCTCCCGGATCCCGTTCCTCTTCCTTCCTGCCCATCTCTCCTGTGTCAATTGAGCATTTGCCCCAAATCCCAAAGCACAGCCATCCCAGTGCCCGTCGGGGATGATTCTGTCCCCGGTCAGGCTGGCCCACTCCTCCTCATGGACTGTGGGTTTGCTGTGTGGCTCGCGTGTGATCCGAGTTTCCGGAAGCTGGATCACATCAGCACTTCTGCACTAACTCAGACTGTGTTTACAGCATCCCTGTCGACAAGTCAGTGGCCCTGTCAGGCGGGTGGGAATGAGCCAGTGCGTGCGAGGAAGGGAGCAGACCCCTGGAGTGGCGGGGCCGGCTGGGGCCTCTGCCGGCGGGATGCAGGACACGGGAGCCCAGCCCAGACCTTCCCTGAGTCACGCTGTTCGCAGACGCTGAGCTGTGCTGCAGGTACGTCCAGTCGCAGGCCCGGCCGACAGGACAGCCGTCTCCCACTGCAGGCCAGAGGAGCCCCTCATTTATTTTCAGTTTCCTTGGGGCGTTACCTGTGTGATTAGCTATTCAGAGGTGTCTCACGTGTAACTGCTGTGCCGTTAAAACTGATTTCACCGTTTCTAACCTCCTCGGCTTGCACTGTCCTGCACTTCACACACGGGAGCCCTGCAGTAGGCCCTGCGGAAGTGTTTCCTCCAAAACAGCACTACACGTTTTTAAACAAGAATCACGTCTCTTCATAAGAGCACGTTGCACCAAAATGCCAAGCAGAAACCGGTGGCCAGTGATACTTTTTTTAGGGTGCCAAATGGCCACAAATCGGCGACCTTGAGAAGGGGTGTCCTGAGGGTTTCGCTGTCAGTACTATTTAAATGATCGACACGGTTAAAATATATTGGCTGTGGATGAACTTGTTTTCTGAGAAAAAAAGTGGCGCGTGGACGAGCTCCGTCCTCCCCACAAGTGGGTGTCTTCTGGTGTGAAGCCAGGAGAGCCAGGAGGAGCCCCTCCCACAGGACTGCCCAGCCCCACCCCAAAACCTTGTGCTGTTCAGGTGCAGGGGATGAACTTACCCCACATCTGGGCTGGGCTGCGCCTCAGTGTGGCTGTGATAGGAATGGCAGCCCACGTTTACACAGCTGGTATATGGGGCCCCTGCCCAGGACAGGGCCACCAGTCTGCCTGACATGCCTGCCCCTCTGCTGTGGGACAGCACAGGGAGAACACCAGGAGCTCACCCTGCACCGCGGACTCCCCTGCACCTTTTGTCTTCCTCAGTTAACTCACATCATGCCAGTCACAGGACAGGGGACTTCAGTGTGGATTCTTCAATGCCAGCCTTGGACTGTGGTGTGCACTTGTTTTGAGTTATGTCCTTCAAGTTTCTGAATTCTCTCTTTCATTTCAGGATCTGGAATCTCTTGTCGCCTATATCCAGAGCACTCTCTCTGCTCTGTACCCACCTTTTGAGGCCACGGCAGCCACGGTGCTCTGGCAGCTGTTGAGCGTGGCCGAGAGGTGCCACAGTGGGGACAGGCTGCACTGCCTCACCAGCTTCCTCCTCCCAGCCAAGAGGACCCTGCAGCACCTGCAGCAGGAAGCCTGTGTGAGTACCTCCCCTGTAGCTCTGCGACTGCCCAACCTGGAGGAACCTGCCCTTTCACTGGCAGGGCGGCAACTGGGCCCATCAGGGCACTGGCTCAGTACCTTCCTCTGACTTCTGGCTCCTCCCTCCTCTTCCCAAATGAAGGCTCAAATAAGGCTGCATATCCCAGAAACAAGGGTTTCTTGAGCTTGCCAGAGTGTGTGGGGCCCTCTTTGTCCCCCAAGACCAGTAAAGTTTTACTGCACTCTTAAGGAAGGAAACAAGTCATTCTCCAGAGTGAGCACCTCAGAGCTAAGTTACTACAACAGTCGCAGTGCAGGCCCACCTGGAAGGGAATGCAGTGAGCACCTGGGAGCTAGGTCACTGCAGCACTCACAGTGCGTGCCCACCTGGAAGGGATTGCAGCAAACACCTGGGAGCTAGGTCACTGCAGCAGTGAAAGTGCATGCCCACCTGGAAGGGATTGCAGCAAACACCTGGGAGCTTGGTCACTGTAGCAGTGATAGTGCATGCCCACCTGGAAGGAATTGCAGCAAACACCTGGGAGCTAGGTCACTGCAGCACTCACAGTGCAGGCCCACCTGGAAGGGATTGCAGCAAACACCTGGGAGCTAGGTCACTGCAGCACTCACAGTGCATGCCCACCTGGAAGGGATTGCAGCAAACACCTGGGAGCTTGGTCACTGTAGCAGTGATAGTGCATGCCCACCTGGAAGGGATTGCAGCAAACACCTGGGAGCTAGGTCACTGCAGCACTTACAGTGCATGCCCACCTGGAAGGGATTGCAGCGAGCACCTGGGAGCTAGGTCACTGCAGCAGTGACAGTGCAGGCCCACCTGGAAGGGATTGCAGCAAGCACCTCGGAGCTAGGTCACTGCAGCACTCACAGTGCAGGCCCACCTGGAAGGGAATGCAGTGAGCACCTGGGAGCTAGGTCACTGCAGCACTCACAGTGCAGGCCCACCTGGAAGGGAATGCAGTGAACACCTGGGAGCTAGGTCACTGCAGCAGTGACAGTGCAGGCCCACCTGGAAGGGATTGCAGCGAGCACCTGGGAGCTAGGTCACTGCAGCAGTGACNGCCCACCTGGAAGGGATTGCAGCGAGCACCTGGGAGCTAGGTCACTGCAGCAGTGACAGTGCAGGCCCACCTGGAAGGGATTGCAGCGAGCACCTCGGAGCTAGGTCACTGCAGCAGGGACAGTGCAGGCCCACCTGGAAGGGAATGCAGTGAGCACCTCGGAGCTAGGTCACTGCAGCACTCACAGTTCAGGCCCACCTGGAAGGGACCTAGTGAGGTCCTTGGAACTAGGTTGCTGCTGCACTCACAGTGCTGGCTTGGCATTCAACATGTCTTTCTCATTAAGATTAATCATTTTTAGCTTTCGATTTAACGTAAGAGATGTCCAGCTCTTCCTTTGACCTGAACGCTTAGATGCCATTGCAGGGTTATTTCTTAGCCTAATTTCAATATTATTGTTTCTGAGGGAATAGGGAGGCCCAAGGGAAGGGAAAGAGACGGAGGAATCCCCAAGTCAACGGGGCAGTCAGGACACGCACGACGTTTATTGATGAAGTTTGCTGTCGTATGTTAGCATGGTTCATGCCACCCCGAAACCATCACAATAGTAGTGTCAAAGGTCTCTGATTATAGATCACCATACTGATATAATTATAATGAAAGAGTTCAGAATATTGTGAGAATTCCTAAATGTTATACCGGGACACAGATTTGTCACATGAAAAATGCAGTATCTGCAAACCTCAATCAGCTGGAACAAGATACGTCTGTAGGTACAGGTGAGTCCCGCTGGATGAATTTCTTGTATGTTTGTGCTGTCGGTTGTTCTTGAGGCCAGGCTAGAACGGCAGTGAGAGCAGGTTGTGGGTGTGTTGCAGTGAGCCGCTGGGGCGCGCCTGGCTGGGTCCTAAAAAGCACAGCCTCCGTTGATCAGCACCGCCGAGCCCTCCGCTGAAGTTGAATTGGGGCATTGTTTTTAGACTGTGGCCGGGCCACACTGGCTTATTAGACTCGTGAGTGTCTTTGGTTAGAATGGCAGGGCTGGGGAGGGGCAGGCACGACCTCGGTTTGATTCCTTGTGCGAGGTCATGTCTTCGTCTGTGAGCAGGTACCTGGTGCACGTTTCACAGATGTTGACTAATATGGGGAAGGAACAGGTGCCTGGCAGGAGACTGAGCAGCGGCATGGGAGCCACGCTGCTTTGGTTAGAGCTGAGAGTTCCCGGCTGCTTTCAAAGCCTGCCCGTTTCACCTTCTTCCTATGCAGTTTCTTTTTCCTCTCATTCTAACAAACCACCTCTCTCCCCACCTAAAAACTGCTCGTCTTCTGGAAAAGTCACGTGAATTATTGTACTTTAATATGGATGCATATTTACTAGTATTTAATAAGCACAACACACAACTGAGGGACAGTCTACTTGATATTTATATTACTCTTTGCTTTTGAATGAAAAAAATTTGTTCATCTCTATAACAGGAGAAAAATGCATTTACCTTGACTACTATGACATTTTAGTTAATATAAATTCAATTCATGGTTTATTTAACATGTTCCAGTTAACATAAATTCAATTCTGTTTTTATTCACTTATCCACTATTATCAAAATATGTGGTTGGGAAATATATTAATATTGAGATAAATTGTCGTGGAAGGCTTCAGTGATGACTGTGGCCTGACCCTCAGTAAATAAACGAAATGCTTAATCACTTAACAAGCTATTTGTCACTTTGTTTCATCACAGTTTGGACAAAAATGTGCCTGGAGAAGTTTAGGGGAAAGGGCCAGGTGTGGCAGCTTGCGCCTGTAATCCCAGCACTTTGGGAGGCCGAGGCGGGAGGATCAGCTGCGATCAGGAGTTCAAGACCAGCCTGGCCAGCATGGCGAAACCACGTCTCTACTAAAAATACAAAAACTAGCCAGGTGTGGTGGCGGGCACCTGCAGTCCCACCTACTCAAGAGGCTGAGGCAGGAGAACTGCTTGAAGGCAGGAGAACCGCTTGAACCCAGGAGGCAGAGGTTGCAGTGAGCTGAGATTGTGCCTCAGCCTGGGTGGCAGAGCGAGTCTGTCTAAAAAAAAAAAAAAATTTAGGGAAAAGAAATCAGAAATATAGAAATAGGATATTTCCATAAAAGAGAGACAGAAGGGAGCTGGGAATTAGAATAAAGTAAATGAAATCAATCAAATAGAAGAACAGGAGGGAGTAAACATAACAAAGCCATGGGAAGTGAAGGGCACAGCGTCGTAACACGGGCCTAAAAACTAGACCAGAAAATTCAAGCCAGAGGATCGCTAGGAGCAATGTTCATAGCAAAGTATCGTAGCAGGCAAAGTGCGTTGTCGGGTCTGGATAAGATCATTCAGCAACACTACTGGTAACAGACAGCCAGGAATACGTCATCTGTGAGCCCCTAACCGCATAGCCTGAAAACGTGTGAGACGTAAGTGGACAGAATTGCAAGGAGAAATCCAGAATGACAGTGGGAGATTCTGCCTCTCTGAAAAGCAGATGGGGTGAGCAGACCACACACTGCGTGGAATGTACTTTCATTTATTTTTTTATTTTATTTTATTTTATCTTGAGACAGTCTTATTCTGTTGCCAAGCGCCAGGCTGGAGTGCAGTGGTGCGACCTTGGCTCACTGCAACCTCTGCCTCCTGGGTTCAAGCAATTCTCCTGCCTCAGCCTCCCGGGTAGCTGGGATTACAATTGCACACCACCATGCCCAGCTAATTTTTTTGTATTTTTAGTAGAGACAGGGTTTGCCATGTTGGCCAGGATGGTCTCGATCTCTTGACCTCGTGATCCGCCTGCCTCAGCCTCCCAAAGTGCTGTGATTACAGGCTTGAGCCACAGCGCCCGGCCGGAATGCACATTTAAACAGGAGAACTCTCTTCCACTAAGGGGCACACGTAGCGTGCTGAGCCCAGCAACTGTAGAATCCGTGTCCCTCCAACTGTCCATGGGACACTTCCCAAAGCTAACCAACATCTTACAAAATTCTTGTCCTTTTGTAAACGTTTATCTCAAGGGTGTACAATTAGAGAATATTGGAGCGAACAACACGTTCTCCTCCTCCCCCTCCACCTCCTCCTCCTCCTCTTCTTTTTTTTTGAAACAGGGTCTCACTGTGTCACCCAGGCTGGAGTGCAGTGGCACGATCACGGCTCACTGCAGCCTTGACCTCCTGGGCTCAAGCGATCCTCCTGCCTCAGCGTCAGAGTAGCTAAGACCACAGGTATGCATCACCACACCTGGCTAATTATTTTATTTTTAAATTTTTTTTGTAGAGACGGAGTTTCACTATGTTTCCAGGCCGGTCTTGAACTCCTGGGCTCAGGTGATCCTCCTGCCTCAGCCTCCCAAAGCGCTGGAATTACAGGTGTGCACTACCATGCCCAGGCTACATTCTTAAGTGTACCTGTACGCTTATCAGAATCAATTCTTATCCAGAAAGTGTCAACGAACACCAAAGAAGTTATATCTAAAGGCCACAATGCAGTAAAGCTAGAAATCAACAAGAAACCCTCACGTTAGGAAAATGTTTCAGCCTGTTTATGTCTAGTGTCCCATTATTGAAATGCAAGGTTTGTAGGAGTTACTTATATTCCACTGCTGAAGGCCATCTCCAAGGTCCGATTTTTCACACACAAAAAATTTGCAACCTCCAGAATAAATGGGTTCATGTACTGCTAAATAAAAGATGACAAAACCACCAAGAAAACTGTCAAAATATTTAGAGCCGAAGAACAGATGTGTCCTGTTTCCAGTTACAATGTGGAGGAACCAGCAAAGCAGCAAGAGTCCCCCAGAGAAGCCTGCGCAACTGCACCTTCCTTTAAAGCCACCCGAGAGGCAGGGACATGAAAAACGCCTGAAAGAACCAAACTGTGGAGCGACAGTGCCTCCCTAAGTGGGTAAATTACGGAAGGCAGTTTCACACCGGGGCTGGTCCCTGAGGCTGGAAGAGGATGGAGCAGGAGCAAGCCTGTCAGAGAAGGACCTTCTTTGCTGAGACAAGGAAAAATCAGCAGAATTTAGGAAACCTCTGGGCTGACAGATAAGAATCTGGAGAAGCCTCGAATGCAGGATAATCTTCTCTAAGAAATTCTCTTATAGGGAATTTTGCTGAGTACGTGGAAATTGAAGGGTGGAACTAGAAAGCAAAAAGAGATCTCAGAGTCTTACAGCCACACGGGGCTGGTACATTTGCATGATCATCCTGTACTCCCAGCACCTTGCAAGGCTGGGGTGAGCCACCGCACCTGGCCAAAATGCCCTTACTTCAATACAAAGACACACAAAGGTGGAATCTAAAAGAATGGGAAAACTGCCACTAAGCATCAGAAATGTTTGTGGCAGCATTAATATCAGATAAGTAAGATTTCAAGACAATGAGATTACCAGACACAAATGGGGACGATTTGTAGCGATGAAATGCTGAATTTATCAACAGAATGCCTAATAACGGAGCTTCAGATACATAAAGCCAAACAATTAACAGCAGTAAATGTAGATTTTCACACTGTCCTCTCAGCAACTGATAGAACAATTGGGAGAAGAATCATTCAGAATATAAAAAACCTGAACATTAGTAAAAAACTTGACCTGTTTGACACTTGACATTGCACACAACAAATGCAGAACACACATTCTTTCCAAGCTTACATGCAACACTTCCCAAAATAAACTACATGGTGTAGATAATTTTTTTCAAAATACCAATAATTTTCTAAGGACAGTGATCATACAGAGTTTTTCTTTTTTCTGACCACAGTGTTATTAAATCAAAGCTCAATCATGTAAAAGAGATAACTGGAAACTCACAAAATACTTGGACATGATGTAATGTATTTCTAAGTAATCCATGGGTAGAAAAGACTACAGTGTCCGTAGGGGACATTGGTTTCTATTTTCTTTTGTCTGATATCTTGGTAATGCGTCTTAGAATGAGTTAGGAAGTATTCCCTTCTCTTTAATTTTTTGGAAAAATTAGAAAAGGGGTGGTATTCTTCTTTAAATGTTTGGTAAAATTCACTAATGAATCCATCAGTTCCAGGCTTTTGGTTAAGAGATTTTTTTTTTTTTTGAGACAAAGTGTTTCTCTGTCACCCAGACTAGAGTGCAGTGGTGTGATCTTGGCTCACTGCAACCTCTGCCTCCTGGGTTCAAGCAATTCTGCTGCCTCAGCTTCCCAAGTAGTTGAGATTACAGGGTCCTGCCACTGCGCCCAGCTAATTTTTGTATTTATAGTAGAGACAGAGTTTCACCATCTTGGCCAGGCTGGTCTCGAACTCCTGACCTCATGATCCACCTTCTTTGTCCTCCCAAAGTGCTGGGATTATAGGCCTGAGCCACCTCGCCTAGTCTGCTAAGAGATTTTTAAATTACTGATTCAATCTACTTACCAGTCATAGATCTATGCACATTTTAAATTTCTTCATGATTTAGTCTTGATAGGCTTTGTGTCTCTAGGAATTAATCTAGATTATTCAATTTATTGATGTACAGTTATTCATAAGTTTTCACAATCCTCTTTATTTCTGTGGAATCAGTGGTAAGTAATATCCCCACTTCAGTCTGATTTTAGTGACATGAATCTTCTGTTTTCCATCCACCTAGCTAAAGGTTTGTCAGTGTGCTTTTTTCTTTCCAAGAAAACAATTCTTGGTTTCATCATTTTGTCTCTGGTTTTTCTATTCTCTACTTCACTTCTCTCCACTCTAAGCTTTGAGTTAGTTTTTTCTTTTTGTTTTAGTTCCTCAAGTTGTAAAGTTAGGTTGTTGATTTGAGATCTTTACTTTTAAAAATATAAGCATTTATAGCTATAAATTTCCCCCTTACCACTGCCTTTGCTGCCTCCCATGAGTTGAAATATATTGTGTTTTTGTTTTCATTTCTTTCTAAACATCTTCTAATTTTTCTTGAGATTTCCTTTTCGATCCATTGTTGTTTAAGAGCATGTTGATTAATTTCTACAATTTTGTGAATTTTTCTGTCTTATTCCTATTATTGACTTCTAACTTCATCCCTTTGTGATCAGAGAAGATAATTTGTATGATATCTATTTTTTAAGTCTACTGAGACTTAATTTGTGGCTTATCATATGATCTAGCCTGGAAGATATATGTCTCACATGTGCACTTGAGGAGCATGTGTATGTCCAGCAAGAATATCCTTCAAACATGAAGGCAAAATGATGACACTGTTAGGTAGAGTGTTCTCATATGTCTGTTAGGTCGAGTCAGTTTATTGTGTCATTAAAGTCCTCCGTTTTAAAAAATATAACTTCTGTCTGGTGGTTCACGGTCCTTGACAGTGAGGTGTTGAAGTCTCCAACAATTATCCTAGAGCTGTCTGTCTCTCCTCAGTTCTCCTGGTTTTTGAGGCGTGCATTTTGATGGTCTGTCATTAGGTGTGCTAATGTTTATAACTGTTACATCTTTTTGCTGTATTTAACCTTTCATTAATATATAAGCTTCTTCATGGTGTCTTGTAACATTTTATGATTTAATGTTCATTTTATCTGACATTAGTATAGCCATCCCTGCTCTCTTTCTCGGTCAAGATTTGCATGGATCTATTTCTCCATCTTTTCAGTTTGGATCTGTTGTGTCTTTGGATCTCAGGTGTGTTTTCTGTGGACAGCGTATGGTTGGAGCATGTGGGATTTTTGAAAAAATCCATTTTGCAGGCTGGGTGTGGTGGCTCACACCTGTAATCCCAGCACTTTGGGAGGCCAAGGTGAGTGGCTTACCTGAGGTCAGGAATTTGAGACCACCCTGGCCAACATGGTGAAACCCCGTCTCTACTAAAAATGCAAAATTCCATTTTGCAGGCTGGGTGTGGTGGCACACACCTGTAATCCCAGCTACTTAGGAAGCTGAGGCATGAGAATCACTTGAACCCTGGAGGCAGAGGTTGCAGTGAGCTGAGATTGCACCGCTGTACTCCGGCCTGGGTGACAGAACAAGACTAAAAAAAAGAAAAGAAAAATCAGTTTGCCAGTCTGTCTCTTGATTGGACAACACATGTGTATTTAAAGGAGTTGCCAATGAACAGGCCTTCTGCTGTTTTGCCCTTGGCTTTCTATGTGCTTTTTGTCCATTTCCTACACAACTGTCTTCTTTAGTGTTTACTTGATTCTTTTCTCATTTCCTTTTGTGTATATTCTATAGTGATTTTCCTTTTGATTACCATGGGGATTACATTTATTATCCTAAAGTTGTAACACTAATTTGAATTTATACTACCTTAACATTAATAATACAAAAAGATTATGTTTCTTTACAGCTTTGTCTCACCCCTTTTGGTTGCTGATGTCAGAAAATTACATCTTGATACATTATTAGTATAAAGTATTATTAGTTATTAGTAGTATAAAGTATTATTAGTTAAACATAAACTAATAATTCTTGTATTAATCTCTTAAATCATGTAGAAAACAAAAAGGGCCGTTACAAGCCATTGTCATGCTAATGCAGCTTTAATAACTTGCATGTATTTACCTCTACTGAGATCTTTATTTCTGAGATCTTTATTTCTTCGTAGTCCTTCAAGTAACCCTCCAGTGCCCTTTTACTTCGCCCTGCTGGACTCCTTTGATTGTTTCCTGTAGGATGGGTCTAGTGGTAACAAACTCTCCCGGCTTTTGTTTATCTGAGAATGTCCTAATTTCTCCCTCACTTTTGAAGCATCCTCTTGCCAGATACAAGACTCCTTGTCAACAGGATTTTTTCCTTTTATCATTTTGAATATTTTGACCCACTGCCTTCTGGACTTGAAAGATTCTGATGCAAAATATGGCAACAGTCTTACTGAGGATTCACGTATGTGATGAGTCACTTCTGTCTTGGTGCTTTCAGGATTCTGTGTTTGTCTTTGTTATTCAAAAGTTGGATTATGATGTGTTTTGGTGTGGGTCTTTGAGTTCCTCTTATTTGGAGCTTATCAGGCTTCTTGGATGTTTATATTCATATCTTTCCTCAAATTTGAGAAGCTTTCGCACATTATTTCTTCAAATATTCTATGCCTTTTTACTCTCCTGGAACTCCCACTTTACATATGCCAGTTGCTTGATGGTGTCCCACAGGTCTTTTAGGCCTTGTTCACTTTTCTTTAATCTTTTTTCTGTCTGCTCAAATTTGCCTTTTAATCCCTTTGGTGAATTTTTCATTTTGGCTGTTATACTTTTCAGCTCCAGAATTTGTTTGGCTTCTTTTTAGGACTTTTAATATCTTTGTTGATATTTCCATTTTTTCACACATCACTTGCTTTATTTTCTTCACATAATTTATCACTTCCTGACATCATTTTTATGTTTTTTTCTTTATGTATTAGCTACTCACCTACTATAATGTAAGATTCACCAGGAAAAGAATTCTTTAGTTCTTCCAGTATCTCTGAGCTGCTTTAAAGTCTTTTCCTAGTAGGTCTACCATCAGGTCTTTTCCAGGGACAGTTTCAGATTATTTTTTCCATTGAATGGAACACACTTGACTGTTTCTTTGAAGGCCTTATGACATTCTGTGGAAAATTAGATATTTGAATCTAATAATGTGATAACTCTGCAAATCAGATTTTCCCCTCCCTTGGGGTTGCTTTTTGTGTTGTTGTTGAAGTGGCATCGTTGTCTGGGGTAAATACCTGGGGTTCATCATTTCACACCAAGAAGATTAAGGACAGGGACACACATGAGGAGTGAGTTTAGGAGTGGAGGTTTAATAGGCAAAAGAAAGAGAAAGGAGAACAGCTTTTTCTCACAAGACAGAGGGGGGTGCCCGAAAGGGAAATCTGGCCTGCAGCAGAGAGCACCGGATTATAGGCGGGCTTGAGGAGGCGGTATCTGATTGACATGGGATCCACAGATTGGCTGGACCAGGTGTGACGTTTACATAATGCAGTGGCAGGGAGGCTGGCCGCCCCACCCTAATGGTATTATGCAAATGGCTTCCACTTGGCCCTGTCCGCTCGGTACTGTCCACGTGGCTGGCAACGAGAAGGGAAGATGGAGCCGCCATCTGGAACATGCCAGTCCCAGGCAGACTTTCCTGCTGGCACAGCTGCCCGCATTCACCCGACAAACTTCCAGCTTGCTTGTCTGTGTCTGCAGCTTGATTTTACTGCTGCTTTTTGTTAGAAAAGAGAATGACTTGGGGGATGCTTTTCATTCAAAGGAAACTTTACTAAGGACTTTCTTATTCTATCTGCCTAAATAATTTCTTCTTAACGTCTGTATCATTGTTTCTGCTTATTGTTTGGGGTTTTTTTTTTTATTACTATAGGCTGTCTCTGTGCCAAGACCCAGCCTGAGGTGTAAACTTAAGGTCATTTTAGTTCCTTCTGAGCCTGTTCCTTTGTGCTTACATGGGCATTTTCTAATTTTCCTTGTATATGCAGTTTTTTAAAGTGTGCTAGTCTTTATTGTCTGGTTCACTAAAGGGAAAGAGAGAAAAATGAAAGTCGGGGCTAAAGGGCACCACCTTTCAACCCTCTGGAAGTCACTTCAGCGGCAGGGGTGGGGTCTGAGCAGTGGGAAAGAGGCAGCGTCCTTGGTCTTGGGCCTCTGTCTGCACCCCTGGTCAGAAGCAGCACTGATGAGAGCCACGGTTAACAAAAAGAGTCAAACTCTGTAAAATATTTGAAGAGATTTATTCTGAGCTGAACACGAGTGATCGTGGCTGCTGACAGCCCTCAGGAGATCCCCATGTGCCTGAGGTGGTCAGGGCACAGCTTGGTTTTACGCATTTTAGGGATGTTGAGGCATCAATCAAAAACATTTCAGAAATACACTGGTTTGGTCCAGGAAGGCAGGACAAGTAAAGGGGGTTTGGTGAATTTCAACCTTTTCTGCTTGACAGCTGGTGAGTTTGTCTAAAGACGTGGGATCCATAGAAAGGAAAGCTTCAATTTAAGACAAAAGATTGTGGAGACCAAGCTTCTTTTGAAGTCTTTTAGTGACTGCTCCTAGGGACAATGGATGACAAAAGTTTCCTATTCAGACCTTTAAAAGGTGCTAGATTTTAGTTAATCTCTTCAGGATTGGGAGGGCCTGGAAGAAAAAGACCTAGCTGTGTTAACAGATTCTTTACAGCCCACAGATTTTCCCCCACAAAGGACAGCTTTGCAGGACCGTTTCAAAATACGGCAAAGAAACATATTTTGGGGTAAAATATTTTGACTTTCTTCTTTGTCACACTGTGTTATGCCGGAGTCAGACTGGAAAGTAAGCCTGGTGTATAGGGTTAAATAAAACCCACATGATGAGAATTCATGGTTTGTAGGGATGAGCTCCCCAGACCCCTCAGATAGGCATTTAGGCAGGATTAAAAAATTGGAGCTTAGTCCTCAGCTCCGATCCACTGTATTTGGTCACAGGGGGTTTCTGTTTTGTTTCTTGGGGGTTTTTGACCACACTGGTTCTTGCAAGCTGCGTGCAGGTCTTCAGGAACATGTGCACAGCTGCCTGCAGCTGGAGGTGGGGTCTGGGTAGGGGGCGGTGGGGCTGCCTGCTGGGCCAAGAGCTGCAGCTGACCGCAATCAACCACAATTTGCCATTCCTGCTTTTAGTAGACCCCAGAGTTCAAAGTGGTTATGTCAGACAGATTCTGCCAGCGCAGCTGCTGTCCACTGGGGAGGCAGACTGCTGGTGCCTCCTACTCCACCGTCTTCCAGAATCCTCCTCACACCTGGGATACTTTGAAAGAAAAAATCTAGACAAGTTCTACATTCATATTTCTTCCTTAAGGTTTTTAAATTCTTGCTGCACTTTCAAGATACTGTAAGACAACGCAGCACAGGTGTGTTTAACCCAAGAAAGACGGTGGGGCTCTTCAATTCAGCCGATCACGTTTGGGGTCTCCCATACTCAGCAGTGTCCCGTCAAGAGACAAAAACCACACGGAAATTTAATCAGGAGGGCTTCATTCGGAGAGCAGTTATCTAGTAACAGGATTAACTATAAAGGGTGTAAACCAGACATGAAATTCTAAGTCCCCCGACTGACTGAACAGACCCCCACCCCCTTGGCCACGGGAATCCCAAAGAAACTAGAAGAGCGAGTTCAGGCCAGGAGAGGAGGGGTCGGACAGGCCTTGTCATACCCCTCCCCTTGGAGCTGAGGCACAGCTGGCCAGCATTAGTATGAAAATAGAGATCAAAGACTGACAAAACAGATTCTGTCGCAATAAGACACCATATTTTATATATATATATACACACACACACACATATTTTATTGTGTTTTAGGTTTTGGGGTACATGTGAAGAACACGCAGGATTGTTGCATAGGTACACACATGGCAGTGTGGTTTGCTGCCTTCCTCCCCTTCACCTATATTTGGCATTTCTCCCCTTGTTATCCCTGCCCAACTCCCCACCTCCCGCTGTCCCTCCCCTAGTTCCCCCCCACAGACCCCAGTGTGTGATGATCCCCTCCCTGTGTCCACGTGTTCTCATTGTTCAACACCCGCCTGTGAATGAGAACATGCGGTGTTTGATTTTCTGTTCTTGAAGACACCAAATTTGAACCCATGGTGTACCACATGACAGACAGCAGGTCCCAAAGAAAATAAAATTATTTTACTCCAAAAGGTGTTTCTTTGCCATAATCTGAAATGGTCTTACAAAATTGTCTCGTGGGGATATTTGAATTCTGTAGTCTCCTTCCCTTTCTAGGTCTTCTTGTGACCCAGAAGAGGGGTAAACCCAGCATCTGGCACCGTTTAAGGTACAAAAAGAGACATTTGCCATTGTGCTCTCTGGAGCCTGCTACTTAGAAGCTTCATCTACATTACAAAAACCTTGTTTTCACCACCCCTTATCTTAACTCAAGTGTTCCTTTCTGCTGACTTCACTTTTTTAGGCAGAGATAACCTCTTTCAGCCAACTGCCAATCAGAAAATTTCTGAGTCCACCGCCCCCACCCTCCAATTTTGAGATGTCCTGCCTTTCTGGATGGACCCAGTACATACCTTACATGTATTGACTTACGTCTTTTCCAGTAACTTCAATCTCCCGAAGATGTATAAAACCAAGCTGTAACTAGCCCAGCGCAGGCACACATTCTCAGGATCTCTTGAGCATGTACCCCGGCTCAGAGCTTGGCTTTTTTCATCAACAAGGGTTAATAAGAGCTATGGGCTGGGTGGCATGGTGGCTTACCCCTGTAATCCCAGCACTTTGGGAGGCTGAGGCGGGTGGATCATGAGGTCAGGAGTTCAAGACCAGCCTGGCTAACATGGTGAAACCCCGTTTCTACTAAAAATACAAAAATTAGTCAGGCATAGTGGCACACACCTGGAATCCCAGCTACTCAGGAGGCTGAGGCAGGAGAATCATTTGAACCCAGGAGAGGGAGGTTGCAGTGAGCCAAGATCGCACCACTGCACTCCAGCCTGGGCGACAGAGTGAGACTCCATCTCAAAAAAAAAAAAAAAAAAGAGTCATACATTCTCATAGGTCACTCAGGAAAATATCTGTGTAGGTTTTCCAAGCCAAGACCAAATTAAATCCAGATGAGTCAGAGTGAATATGAGAGAGAGAGAGAAGAAGAGAGGAAAAAACATACTTTCTCTTTTTTTTTGTCCTTTTTTTGAGACAGAGTCTTGCTCTGTTGTCAGGCTGGAGTGAGGTGGCACGATCTCTGCTCACTACAACCTCCGACTCCCTGGTTCAAGCGATTCTCCTGCCTCAGCCTCCCGAGTAGCTGGGATTACAGGCACGCGCCACCACGCCCAGCTAATTTTTGTATTTTTACTGGAGACGGGGTTTCACCATGTCGGTCAGATTGTCTCGATCTCCTGACCTCGTGATCCGCCTGCCTTGGCCTCCCAAGGTGCTGGGATTACAGGCGTGAGCCACCGCGCCTGCTCAGAAACATACTTTCTCATCAGGAAAAGACAGACTGACTTGGCTCAAGCAAAGAGTGACGTCACAGAGAGGAGGAAATTGATTGATCCAGAAAATTTATGCTTCAAAATCATCAGAAGAAAAAACAAACCAAATAAAAACTATTCTTTACATTGTCTTTGCAGAGAGCTTATAAAAATAAGTGAAACACTACGAGCCCAATAGAAAAATTGTCAGACTGGAAGAGATAATTTACAGAAGAGATGTTAAATTTACCATTTAAAAAATATATAAGGAAATGGTAATTAAATAATATTAAGCCAAAAAAGGAGCATAAATTTGTTTCATATCACAGTAGCGGGAAGCTCACCACTAGCGCCCACTCATGCCCTGGGAGGTCGCCTGCCCCATTGCCCAGAATGAAGATGAACTTTTGGGAATATTGAAATAAATTCCTGGTGTGAAGCGCGTTTGTTATGATGGAAACCTATTACTTTTCTCAGAAATTTCAGGCTCCTGGACAGCTTTGTGAAAGCTCATTATAAATAAAGACTCTATGCTTATTTTTAGCAGCTGAGCTCCTCCCTTTGAATAAGAAAACTTTGGTTCTGACACTCTCCTTGATACTGTATGCAAACAACTTGAATGCACCCCTTGAGAGAAGCATCAAAGTGAGAGGATTTACCGTGTGTGATCCACGGTTTCCTCAGGACTGGAACTATTAAGAACATGACTACAAGATTTATAGCACCTGGTCAAATTTGGTAGCAATCCCAGGGTAGCCAAGGTCGAATTTGGTAACAATCCCAGGGTAGCCAAAGGATTTGCAATCTGAACCATGGCTGGTTTGGCCAAGGGGAACCACAGCATTGTGAACTGTATTGGGGCAAAGAAGAATAGTGTTCTTTCTGTATTTGTGTCCTTTTCAAAGCCTTGATGTACCTTCCACTTAGAATGCGCTTGTCATAGTTCAGTTGCTCATGTTGTGCACCTTATTATGAAACCACAGCTGATGCCACCCGGCACAAGTTCCCCCTGAAGAAGCTGCTTCTGAGCATCTCCATTGACACAGCAAAAGCATTTGACAAACTTCAGCACCCTTTGATGATAAAAACAAAATGCCCCAGGAATAAAGGGAAACTATCTCAACATAATTAAAGCCATGTATGTAAAACCCACAATGAATATTGTCCTCAGTGGTGGGAGACTGAAAGTTTTTCCCCTGAGATCAGGAACAAGACAAGGATGCCCACTTTCATGGTATTTGAAGTTCTTCCTAGAGTAGTTACCCAAGGAAAAAAGAAAGTAAGAGGCATCTGAACTGGAAATTAAGAAGTAAAATTATCAGTTTGTAGATGACATGATCTTATGTGTGGGAAACCCTAAAGATTTTATAAAAAGTTTAGCTGTTAGTCCTTTGTTGGATGTATAGATTGCAGATTCTCTTGTACCCTGTGGGTCGTCTGCTGATTATTTATTTTGTTGTGCAGAAGCTTTTTACTTTAATAAAGGCCCATCTATTTATCCTTGTTTCTGCTGCATTTGCTTTTGGGTTCTTGGTCGTGAAGTTTTTGCCTGAGCCAATGTCTAGAGAGGTTTTTTCTGATATTATCTTTTAGAATTTTTATGATTTCAGGTCTTAGATTTAAGTCTTTAATCCATCTTGAGTTGATTTTCGTGTAAGGTAAGAGATGAGGCCCCAGTTTCATTGTCTACATGTGGCTTGTGGATTAGCACAGCACCATTTGTTGAATAGGGTGCCCTTTCCTCACTTTATGTTTTTGTTTGCTTTGTGGAAGATCAGTTGGCTGTTAATTTGGCTGTTATTTGGCTTATTAATTTGTTATTTGGGCTTATTTCTGGGTTCTCTGTTCTGTTCCATCGGTCTATCAGTGTATTTTTATACCAGTGCCATGCTGTTTTGGTGACTCTGGCCTTCTAGTATACTTTGAATTCGGGTGATGTGATACCCCCAGATTTGTTCTTTTTGCTTAGTCTTGCTTTGGCTGTGTGGGGTCTTTCTTGGTTCCATGTGAATTTAGGATTTTTTTTTCTAGTTCTGTCAGTAATAATGGTGGTATTTTAATGGGAATTGCATTGAATTTGCAGATTGCTTTAGGCAATATGGTCGTTTTCACAATATTGGTTCTACCCATTCATGAACATGGGATGTGTTTCCATGTGTTTGTGTCATCTGTGATTTCTTTCAGTGGTGTTTTGTAGTTTTCCTTGTAGAGGCCTTTCACCTCCTTGGTGAAAATTTCCTTAGGTATATTCCTAAGTATTTTAATTTTTTTGCAGCTATTGTAAAAGGGGTTGAGTTCTTAATTTGATTCTTCACTTGGTCATTGTTTGTATATAGCAGAGCTACTGATTTATGCACATTAATTTTGTTTCCTGAAACTTTGATGAATTCATTTGCCAGTTCTAGAAGCTTTTTGGATGGATCTTTAGAGTGTTCTATATATATGACTGTCATCAGCAAAAAGCGACACTTTGACTTCCATTGTACTGATTTGCATGCCCTTTATTTTTTTCTCTTGCTTAATATTCAGAATCTACAAAGAACTCAAACAAATGAACAAGAAAAAAAAAATCCCATCAAAAAGTGGGCTTGGGCTAAGGACATGAATAGGCAATTCCCAAAAGAAGATATATAGATGGCCAACAAACATATGAAAAAATGTTCAACATTGCTAATTACCAGGGAAATGCAAATCAGAACCACAGTGTGATACCACCTTACCCATGCAAGAATGGCCATAATAAAAAACAAATAAATAACGTATGTTGGCATGGGTGTGGTGAAAAGGGAACACCTTTACAGTTGGTGTGAATGTAAGCTAGTACAACCACTATGGAAAACAGTGTGGAGATTCCTTAAAAAACTAAAAGTAGATCTACCATTTAATCCAGCAATCCCACTAAGAAGTCACTACACAAAAAAGACACTTGGACACACATGTTTATAGCAGCACAATTTGTAATTGCAAAAATATGAAACCAGCCTCAATGCCCATTAGCCAAAGAGTGGAAAATGTGAGGGGTGTGTGTGTGTGTGTGTGTGTGTGTGTGTGTGTATACATATATGATGGAATACTACTCAGCCATAAATAGGAACAAAATAATAGCATTCACAGCAACCTGGATGGAAGTGGAGACCATTATTCTAAGTGATACAGCCAGGAATGGAAAACTGGACATTGTGTGTTCTCACTCATAAGTAGGAGTTAAGCTATGAGCATGCAAAGGCATAAGAATAATACAGTGGACCCATGGAAAAGGGTGGGGGTGGTGAGGGATAACAGACTACACACTGGGTACACTCTGCACTGTGATGGGTGCACCAAAATCTCAGAAGTCATCCCTGAAGAACTTGTTCATGTAACAAAACACCTCCTGTTCTTTAAAAAAAATCCACTGAAATGAAAAAAAAAAGGCCAGGCATGTAGGTCAAGCCTGTAATCCCAGCACTTTGGGAGGCTCAGATAGGTGGATCACTTGAGGTCAGGAGTTCAAGACCAGCCTAACCAACATGGTGAAACCTCCTCTCTACTAAAAATACAAAAATTAGCCAGGTATGGTGGCATGTGCCTGTGGTCCCAGCTACTCGGATGGCTGAGGCATGAGAGTCACTTGAACCTGGAAGGCTGAGGTTGCAGTGAGCCAGGATTGTGCCACTGCACTCCAGCCTGGGCAACAGAGTGAGACTCTGTCAAAAAAAAAAAAAAAAAAGAGAGAGACAGAGAGAGAGAGAGAAACCTGTTAGAAATAATTCATCAAAATTGGAGAATACAAAATCAACACACAAAAATCAGTTGTGTTTCTATATACTAACAATGAGCAATCCACAGCTTAAGAAAATAATTTCATTTATAATAGCATTAGAAAGAATGAAATACTGAGGAATATTTAACTAAAAAGGTAAAAGACTTGTTCACTGAAAATACAAAACATTGCTGAAAGAAATTAAAGAAGATAGAAATAAATGTAAACATGTCCCATATTCGTAGATTGGAAGACTTAATATTGTAAAATGTCAATACTACCCAAAGTGGTCTACAGATAAGTCTCATGGTGTTTTTGGCAGAAATAGAAAAGCCCATCTTAAACTTCATGTGGAATCTCAGAAGACTCCCAAATAGCCAAAACAGTCTTGAAGAAGAGCTGAAAAGTTGGCAGACTCACACTTCCTGATTTTAAAACGTACTACAAAGCTACAGTAACTAAAGCAGTGTGGCACTGGCATAAAAACAGACACCTTGACCAGTGGAGTGGAATAGAGAGCCCAGTAATAAACCCCCACATACATGGCTAAGTGATGTTCTATAGGAGTGCCAAGACTATTCACTGAATAAAGGACGGTCTTTTAAATCAGTGGTGCTTGGAAAACTGGATATCCACATGCAAAAGAATGAAGTAGGACCCTTACCTAAACCCAATTTACAAAATTCACTCAAAATGGATCAAAGACCTAACTGTCAGAACTAAAATTATAAAACTCTTAGAGTAAAGCATAGAGGAAAAGCTTCATGACATCAGATTTGGCAAAGATTTCTTAGATACGACACCAAAAGCACAGCCATCAAAAGTGAAAAATACATTAGGCTTCATCCAATTTTTAAAAAGGGCATGATTGCATAAAAAGGGCCTTATTGACACAATAAAAAAGCAGCCCTCAGAATGGGGGACATATTTGCACATGGTGTATCTGATAAGGGATTAATATCCAGACCGAACGAAGAACTCTGAAAGCTCAACAACAAAAATAACGCAACTCAAAAATGGGCAGAGGACTGAACAGGCATTTCTCCAAAGAAATATACAAGTGGCCAAAAAGCACATGAAAAGATGCTCCATGTCATTAATCATGAGGGAAACACGAGAAAAACCTGTTAGATGCCACTTCCGATCCGTCACGGTAGCCGCTGTTAAAGGAGAAACACTTGCCGGGAAGCACACACTTCCGACGATGTGGAGAATCGGGGTCCTCCTGCTGGTCGGTGAGGACTGAAATGGTGCAGCTGCTGTGGAAATGGTTCTTCGGAAGACTGAACACAGAATCACCATATGATCCAGCAGTTCCATGTCTGGGAACCTACCCAGAAGAACTGAAATCAGGATTTAAACAGATGTGTGTACACCCGTGTTCATAGCAGCATTATTCACAGGAGACGAAGGTGGAAACAACCCCAGTGTTCGTGGATGGGTGAATAAACAAAACGTGGCATAAACCAGAATGGAATATTATTCAACCTTCAAAAGGAGTGCAGTTCCGACGCACGCTACATACAGCGTGGATAAACCCTGAGGATATCGTGCTGCCTGATCGGAGCCGGTGCTGTCAGGACAGATACTGTGTGATTCCACTTGTATGGAGTAGTCAGATTCACAGGGACAGAGAGTGGAATGGTGGGTCCCAGGGGCTCAGGGTCAGGGGAACAGGGAGCTGGTGTTGAATGGGTTCAGATTTCAGTTTGGGAAGATGGGAACGTTCTGGAGATGGAGGGTGGTGATGATTACATAACTGCATGAATGAACCTAATGCCATTGAACTGTACCCTGTAAAAATGGTTATGCTGGTCAACTTCGTGTTATGTCTGTTTCACACACACACACACACACACACACACGAGCCCCCTGGGCTGTGCCACTGCCTTACCCTGTTCCACTTCCCTTCTATAGCGAAGAAACGCTATGCATGTTGGAAATAGGGCTTGTCTCATCCAGTATTGGATATGTGGAGACCTGTAGACCCCTCAGGGAGGGAAAACACGTGAAAGGCCCCGACACCTTCCCATTTGTTTTCTAACACTGAAAAAAATCTGGTAGTGCAATGACAAGGACAAGTCACTATGATTTTTTCAACGGTCACTCGTGCGTTTTAGGTCAAGTCACCTCTTCATGGGAACATGCCCTGGGCACCAACACGGAGGGGGTGCCAGGCAGTAGGACTGGGGACGGACTCTGGGGCCCAGACTCGGGGAGGCCCCTGTGGACTGGCAAGGACCTGGCTCTACAGGGCGAAGCCTGTGGCGGGGACGGAGGTGGACCCGCCAGGCGTCCAGCGCAGGACGCAGCTCCTCCGACAGGCGGCCTTGCAGCCTTTAATCCCGCCTCCCTTGCAGCCGGTCTGAGGAGGGTGTCAGGAGCCGCTTGCCGACCCACTTGCTCACCGGTGTGAGGAGCACGCCTAGACGTTTCTGAAAACTGGGTGGGGATGTCTGCATGGACTGGACGGGGGTCTGGAGTGGAGCAGCTCCAGGGCCCACTCTGACCTCAGGCGATTACAGGACCACTCGGATTTGCCAGTGACCCTCAGACCCTGGGACCACCCCAGCTAATGTCTTCCCTCTGAAATAGGTGAATATTTTCCAGTTTTCAGCATTACGTTACTTAAGCTGTTGAGGTAATTTTCTGAAACGAGGGTGTAACTCTGTTCTTAAAGTTGAATTTTCCGTCTCAGTGACGTCCCCTGTTCAGTATATCCTCCCCTTGAGCCAAGTTTGAGTTTCAATTCTGATTAAAGTTGAGGGACTTGTTTTCACTTCCCTAGTCAGCCACCACCTCGCGTGCTCGTACTCAGTTTTACACCCCAAGCATTCAAGCCCAGTAAGATGAAGATAATTAGAAAAAGGCTTTTGAGAATAACCTTTCACCATCCGAATATGTGACTCTTTCAATGGCAAATGCACTGTCAAGTTTTTAGTGCATTTTTATTTCCGTTGTGGAAAGCTGGGATTGTGACTTCCGTCCGCACCCCTGAGGCCGGCAGAGTAAAGCTGAGCTGAGAATGAGTGGGTGAGGCCAGATGGAGCCTCGTGCGTGAGAAAAAGCACAGACACCTAAGGCATGTTTGTTACCAGTGAAAACATGATTGGTCTGGACTTGAGCGTGGATTCTGCAGGAGCAGCTGAAACCCAGGCGGGGCTCTAGGCCTCCAGACGTTTATTGTATTTTAGTTCATCAGAGCAAAATTTGGGGGTAATAAACACCCAATAATTAAGTGATCTGTGTGCAGTTTCTAACAGCACAGGAAATGCTAATGAATCATTTGGGTGAAAACAGTCAAAGCACACAATTGTGAATGGGGTGGGGTGTCAGCTCTTCAGAGGGAACAGAGAAAACACTGAAGTGAAATTCACCAGCATGGGGCACCTGCACCCCTCGAGGAGGCAGCTCCTGCAGCAGCGGGGAGCCACGGGAACTCCGGGAGTGCAAAGGAGGGAGCCCCCATCGGGTGGCCCTGACCAGGGCAGGCCGGACCACTCTGAGGGACAACTCACCCTTCCGAGCACCTGGCGGGCTATGCTGGTGCCCTCAGGCGGCCCCCTCTCCCTGCCCTGCCCACCTACTCCCAATTCTATGGGAAGACCTATACAATTGCTTTTTTGACTGACCGCTGAACCAAAGGGAGAAACCCACATTTTCTAGTCCGGATGACCTGTTTTATGTTCCAAGGGACGGGGCACCGCAGCCCCCGTGAGACCCCTTCCTTGTGAGAGCTCAGTCACTGGCCTTCCCCCGAGGGGTGGGGACCCAGAGCACTGAGTGGCTCAGGCCACGGCCGTGCCCGCCACTAACCTCCTTCCTCTCTCGTCTCAGGCCAGGTACAGGGGCCTGGTCTTCCTGCACCCAGGCTGGCCGCTGTGCGTCCAGGAGAAGGTGGTGGTGCAGCTGGCGTCCCTGCACAGAGTCACGCTCCAGCCCGGGGAGTTCTACCTGCAGGTCACGTCGGCGGGGAAGCAGTCAGCTAGACTGGTCTTAAAATGCCTCTCCCGGCTGGGAAGCGGCACAGAAGCAGTCACCATCCCTGAGGCCATGTATGGCTGCATCTTCACAGGGGCGTTCCTGGAGTGGGTGAACCGCAAGCAGAGCCGCGTCCCCCTGCAAACCTGCTTGCTGACCTCGGGCTTGGCCGTCCACCGAGCCCCCTGGAGTGACGTCACTGACCCTGTCTTGGTCCCCAGCCCTGGAACCATCCTGCCCAGCAGCCCCTCAGAGGCCTCAGTGCCCAGCCAAGCCATGGCAAGCCCCCGTTTCCAGGGAAGCACCCCTTCCCCCGACACCCTGACCCCCTACTACTGCCATCGGCATATGGGTGGTGACCAGCACAGGCACCTTCCTTACCCAGAAAGAGCGGAGCTGGAAAGCCCCAGGATGCCGTCTAGAAGCTCAGACAGGGACTTCGTCAAGGTCAGCCCCTCAGAGTGGGGCCCACGGATGCCCCCTGAGAACTGTGGGGGGCCGGGAAAGAGACCTGACCCCCTGGACCAGGAGGACGGCCCCAGGGCCCTCACCTTCCACACAGACCTGGGCAGCCCGAGCAGCAGGAGGCGGCCGCCCGGGGACCCCACTTGCCTGCAGTCCCGACGCTGGTTCAGGGAGTCATACATGGAGGCGCTGCGGAACCCCATGCCCCTGGGCAGCTCTGAGGAGACCCTCGGGGACTCGGGCCGCAGCTCCCTGACTGGAGCCAGCAGGGACCTGGAGGCTGGGGCAGCGGCCAGTGGGACCCAGGAAGAAACCCCTGGCCCCTGGGGAGATGCCCAGCAGACCCCAAGTCTAGAGAAGGAGAGGCGCACACCCAGCCGGGCAGGATTAGGAGTCTCGGGGCAGACCCTCCCCAGGAGGTCTTGGTCCCAGGAGAGGATACCCAGAAGCTCTGGGGGGGCCCAGCCTACAGCCTGCCACACCTCACACCACTCAGCCAGGACCAGGCCTGGGGGCCACCTTGGAGGACAAGCTGTGGGGACCCCAAACTGTATCCCAGGAGAGGGTCCTGGCTGCACCAAAGAGGAAGGTAAATGCTCCCCAACCCCTACCCGGCACCCCTCCACTGCACACCACCATAACCTCTTCCCACCCCTGCACACCCCATAACCTCCCCCCACTGTCCCCCTCCCACCCCTGCTCACCCCATAACCTCCTCCCACTGTCCCCCTCCCACCCCTGCACACCCTGAGCTGGGCTGTGGCTGCAGCACTCTGACCGTCCTCAGTGGCCTCCTCCCCAGCACCTCTGTGACTTGAATCCCCCCCTTTCTCTTGGAAGGGCACCCATCACTGGATTCAGGGACCTCTAAACCCAGGACAACCTCACATCCAGACCCTTAGACTCAGTTTCCAGCTGGAGGCCATGTTCACAGTTTCTGAGGGTTAGGAGAGAAAATGTGACTCTTTTTATTTATGATTATTATTATCGTTATTTTTGAGACGGAGTCTCACTCTGTTGCCAGGCTGGAGTTCACTGATGCAATCTCGGCTCACTGCAACCTCCAGCTCCCTGGCTCAAGAGATTCTCCTGCCTCAGCCTCCTGAGTAGCTGGGATTATAGGCATGGACCACCACGCCCAGCTAATCTTTTAGTAGCGATGGGGTTTCTCCATGTTGGCCAGGATGGTCTCGATCTCCTGACCTCGTCATCCACCCACCTCATCCTCCCAAAGTGCTGGGATTACAGGCGTGAGCCACCGCGCCTGGCAAAAATGTGACTATTTAGAAGACTGTTCTCAGGGCATAAAGTAAAAAAAGAATGACAGTGTATTTTTAAATATTTCAAATATTTTAAATATTTCAAATATATATATTTGAGTAAAGATATATCCTGTGAGTAACACAGCCAGTGACTTTGGAAAGAAGGGGAAAATGTGAAATGCTGGCGCAGGCTGCAGAGAGCAGGCCCCCTAAGCCCGTGAGGTGAGGGGCTGAGCCCTCCTCTCCTTGGGCCACACCTGCCCCCCCTCCCGCCCATCCTCCCCGCCAGGCCTGACCAGGAGCTTCGAGGCAATGGCACCAAGGGCCCTTGGAGACAGAACTGTGGTCCGGCCCGTTCCAGACTCCTCCACAGGGGCCTTGCACCTTCAAAGTCAGGCTGCGGTGCCTGGAGCTCCGGGCAGGCCCCGAGACTGCAGCACGCATGGAACTTGCTGCGGAAAGAGCTTTGTAGCAAAAGTACTCGCTGGGGTAACACAGAATACACAGCCACACACAGTCACCTGCCTCACACGATCACACACACTCGTTACACACACGCAATCACACAGCAGTCTCCTGCCTCACACGATCGCATGCTGCAGTTACACACCCACAATCACACACCACATGCAGTCGCATGCCTCACAATCACACGTTATACACACACGTGCATACCAGTCTCCTCCCTCACACAATCACATGCTCCAGTTACACATGCACACACACCACACAGTTGCCTGCCTCACACATTCGTTATACACACACAATCACACTACACACAGTCGCCTGCCTCACAATTACACACTGCAGTTACACAGTCACACACCACATACAGTCACATGCCTCACATGATCACACGCTCCGGTTTCATACACGCAGTCACACACCACACAAAGGCACATGCCTCACCCAATCACGTTCCACATTTACACATAATCACACACCACACAGTTGCCTGCCTCACACACATTCGTTATACACACATAATCACACTACACACAGTCGCCTGCCTCACAATTACACACTGCAGTTACACAGTCACACACCACATACAGGCACATGCCTCACATGATCACACGCTCCGGTTTCATACACGCAGTCACACACCACACAAAGGCACATGCCTCACACAATCACATTCCACATTTACACATAATCACACACCAGTTACATGCCTCACACACTCATTAACACGCACACACGCAGTCACATGCCTCACACAGTCACGAGTTGCACAAGCACACAGTCACGTCTGTCACACACTGCAGTTATACAGACGCACATACAACTGCACACCAGTCACGTCTCACACAATCACATACTCCAGAGTTACACACACACGCAATCACACACCACACACAGCCACCTGCCTCACATGGTTACACACTCGAGTTACACATGCACAACCGCACATCTTACACAGTCACATGCATCACACAATTACGCACTCCAGTTCCACACATATGCAATCACACACCACACCGTCCCGTGCCTCACACAATCACCACACAGTCACATGGTCACACACTCCAGAGTTCCACATACCAGGCACATGCACACACAGTCGCACACCACATGCAGTCATGCACGCCACACTTTGAGCAAATGAGCTGGGATGAGACCATCTGCCCTTGCTGAGGTGTCTGCAGGTCGTGAGCATGTCTGAGCCGGAGACCGTCTCCATGATGGCGCCATGTGCCCTGGGCACTGGGACACGCCTTCACTTCCCACGGGAGACTGTCTCCGTGATGGTGTCGCGTGCCCTGGGCACTGGGACACGCCTTCACTTCCCACGGGAGACTGTCTCCGTGATGGCGCCATGTGCCCTGGGCACTGTGACACACCACCTCCCACCAGCACTGAATCCCCTATTTTCATGCATGTTTTCATCCCGTGGTTCGTAGCAAGGTGAGCAGCTGCTTTCAAAGCGCAGGAAAACCTTCATCTTTGATGGGGTCTGTTTCCTTCGTCCAGACGTTCTTGAGCCCTCAGCCTGTGTGAGTGCCAACGGCGGCAGCCTCCATTGCCAGAAGCCCTGCAGGCTTTCCGATGTGCTTGCCCAGCAGCCGCACCCTGAGCAAGAAGGGTGGCCGCCCGGCGCGGGGGACCTCCCCAGGCAGGTGCTGGACGTCAGCCAGGAGCTGTTGCAGTCTGGGGTCATCATCCTCCCAGGTGAGCACGCACCAGGCACTCTGTCCGGGCGGATCTCACACTCAAGCCAGCACAGACCCAGCTCGCCACCTCCCAGAGTGAAGCCCCTGGGCAGCTGCCTCACCTCTGTCTCCACAGGGACCCGAGACCGTCAGGGCAGAGCGGTGGTGCAGGTCAGCACCGGGGGCCTGCTCTGGACCGGGGAGCACGCGTCCTGCACTGAGCTGACCCGCCTGCTGCTGTACCTCCATAGCATCCCCAGGTGGGCCGGGACCCAGGGGACCCCAGCTGCATGTGTGTGGCAAAGTGGGGGGAACGGGGGAGGGTGCCAGCTTCCACGGCCAGACCCTGCCTCTCCTAACCTCACCCTTCTGGAGCAGCCGGCACCCACGCGCCTCCAGCCTTGATTTCCACACACCGTTTATCGTCTTCAGCACACGTCCATCCCAGTGACGCCCAGAACTGAACGCGCCCGGCTGCGGGGCCGACGGGGCACACTCACGCTGCTGGCCAGGACTCGGCCACCGAGTGACGTGCTCTGATCAGGGCTCTCCTGTGTCCCTGGCTCACGTGAACTCTGTAAGATCAGTGTCCAGACACACAACTTAGAATGTTCATGAATCCTGGAGTTAGAGCTGAAGGAGTTTGTCAAAGAACACGCACATTTTTTTTGAGATGGGTCTTGCTCTGTCGGCGAGGCAGCGCAGTGGTGCCATCCCAGCTCACTGCAGCCTCAGCTTCCTGGGCTAAAGCGACCCCCTCCCCCTCAGCCTCCCAGGTAGCCTCAGCGCCCGGCTGTATATTTTTTAACGCTAGTTGAGTGCAGTCGTGAGTAGGGGAAAGGCAGAGCAAGGGTAACTGTGAACAATCGAAGGAGGTGACTCACTGCCTTCAGCCAGCTAAACACTAAAATTTTCAAAAAAGGAACATACCGACTCACCCAACCTATTGTTTTTTCCTATTGAAATTTTGAAGCAGAGTTTCCAGTCACAATCACAGAGACAAAGCTTTTACACTGGAGTCTTTAAAACCACGTGATGGTATTTGTCGTTTTGAAGGATGCTCTGTCTCGGCTTGGCTCTGGGTGAGTCAGAGCCCTGATGACAGCGCAAGCCTCTGTCCGGAGAACGGGCGTCCACACTCCCAGTCACCTTCTGAGCCATGTGAATGCCCAGACAAATGAGTGCAAGCAGGCCCTGAAGTCCTTGCCCCCTTGATGGCGCGGGGCCTGTTTCGTCCGTCTCGGGGAGGGTAGCCGCAGCCCTGCGCACCCGGAGACGCCGTCGGGCATCATCGCAGGGTCCACGAGCGGAGCAACGGCAGTGCCTCCAGCCGACGGGCCTGCCCCTGTGGGAGGTAGAAGGTGGACGTGTATAGAGAACCACTAACTTCTAGAGCTGAAAGGAAACCAGTAACCACCAGTCTCAGAGGTGGAGGGTCTCGTGTTTGTAAGAGATTTCGTGTGCAGTGGTTAAGACCGGCTGTTTCCCTCCCCAGGAAGGAGGTCCGGGACCTGGGGCTGCTTGTCTTGGTGGACACCCGCAGGAGTCCGGCCTCCCCCGCCGTCTCCCAGGCCCTCACGGGACTGCAGGTACGCCAGGGTTGTCACGTCCCTCGGGTGTGTGGGCATCTCAGAGCATTGTGCTGCTGGGGCCACCCGTCGTGGTTCTGGAGTAGCCGGTTCACAGGTTCGGCGTGAGGATTTGAGACGGCGGACCCTGTGCGGAGCCCCCTCCTGCCCAGGGTCTTCCCAGTGAGCCCGGCTCTTGCTCTCCGGGGCTGGGCACAGACACTGAGGAAGGTGGGCGTGGCCTGTCCAGTGGGACCTTGAAGAAGCTCCATGCTCGGGGCAACTGCAAACCTAAAAAGCAAAGCCTGCCAGGCCCAGGTGGTGGGCATCTGTCCCAGCAGGGCAGCACAGCACTGTCTGTGCCCCTCCATCGGGATGAGGGCACGGCATTGTCCTTCAGACAAAGGATGGAGGCAGGAAGGGGCAGTCACGGCTCACTGCAAGGATGAACCAGGGCAGGGATGAACCTGGCAGCCCCGGACAGGGTCAGTGCCATCACCGCAGGACCCTGCAGCCTCGAGCTCCAAGGCTCAGGAGATCCTCCTGCCTCAGCCTCCCTCAGCTAGGACTGCAGGCACGTGCCACCATACCCGGCTAATTTCTTGCATGTTTACTAGAGATGGGGTTTTGCCATGTTGTCCAGGCTGGTCTCAAACTCCTGGACTGGAACCGTCCATCTGCCTCAGCCTCCCAGAGTGCTGGGATCACAGGCGTGAGCTACTGCACCTGGCTCAGAGGCCCTGCATCCTGAACCCCAAGCAACATCCAGGGGAGATGGGGCGCTCTAGGGATGGGAGGGTGCTGCTGCCTGGGCAGGGGCAGAGGGGAACCCAGGGACAGCGAGAGTCCAGGGACAGGGAGAGACGGGGGACGGGGAGAGATGGAGACAGAGAGAGACGGGGAGAGACGGGGAGAGACGGGGACGGGGAGAGACGGGGGACGGGAGAGATGGGGACAGCAAGAGACAAGGGACAGGGAGAGACGGGGGGATGGGGAGCCTGGGGTGCCCTCTCCCATGCCCCACCTGCCCTCCACGAAGCTAAACCTGTTTTGCCCTTGCTGTCCCTGCTGAAGATGCAGGCAGAGGCTCCTGTACTCACTGAGGAAACTCTAGTTTAGGAACACCAGGTGCCAAGTTGTGCCAGAAAAGAGGTCAGGGACGGCGCTGGCAGAGCTCACCCTGCCGTGGGGTCCTCCCTTCCCTTCCCTATTCTGCAGCCCTCCCTTCTCTTCCTTCCCATGGTCCTCCCTCCTCTTCACCCCTGCCAGCCTCTCTCCTCCCCCCATGGTCCTCCCTCCTGTCCCCGCTGTGGCCCTCCCTGCTCTTCACCACCATAAAGTTCTCCCTCATCTTTCCCCTGCAGTCCTCCTTCCTCTCCCCCCACCCTGCAGTCCTCCCTCCT
>NW_016108150.1:134657-138276 GCF_001604975.1 Cebus imitator
TAGAGACAGGGTTTCACCATGTTGACCAGGATGGTCTCGATCTCTTGACCTCGTGATCCACCCGCCTTGGCCTCCCAAAGTGCTGGGATTACAGGCGTGAGCCACCGCGCCCGGCCGGAAGATACGTTTTTTAGATGGAGGACGTGAAGAACGCAGTAAACCAACCAGATCTAACAGACACACTGGAAACCCGGCACCCAACAGCAGCAGCGCATACGTGCTTCTCAAGTGCTTACGGGGCATTTTCCAGGGTAGAGCAAGTACTTAAAGTGCTTTTCACTGAGGCTGATAACGCAGATGGCAAACAAGCACCTGAAAATACGCCCGACACCATTAATCACTGGGGAAACGCAGCTGAAAACCAAGCGAAACGCACAAAAAACAGCATCGAAGCTCGTCAGTAACAAGTGCTTGGTACTGGGGACGGGACTTTGAAATGGCACAGCCGCTCTGCAGAACACCTGCTTATCACACGAGCCGGAAATCCCACTCTTAGATATGATCCAAGAGACATGAAAACCTGTGCCCCCGTTCACACATTTGCAGCGACTTTACCCAGGATTGCCAAACATCCTTCAGCTGGTGAAGGGATGAACACCTCGTGGTGCGGGAATCCCGTGGAAAGCTACTCCGCAGAGCAGAGGAACAAACCCTTGATACTCACAACAGGGATGAGTTCCTATGCACGATGCCAAGTGAAAGAGGCCAGTCCTGTCTGAGTCTGTTTATGTCGTGTCTAGAAAAGGCAAGTCTGTGGAGACAAAAGCAGACCCCTGGTTGCGAGGGGCTGGGGATAGGAGAGCGCTTGACTGCAAAGAGGCACAAGAGAATTTTGGGGTTGCGTAACAGTTCTTTGTCTTGACGGTGGTGATGGTTACATGACAACGCTTTCATCAAAACTTACAGAACTAGTCACTAAAAAGGGTGAGTGTCAGTGTATGTAAATTATACCGCAATAAACCTGATTACATTAAAAATTCATAAGGGCAAATCGTTTACACTTCAGGGCAAAGTCAGCTACGTTTTATGCACCGCAGGTACTCCAAGAAACTATTTATGACAGAGGTAGCACCAGTCAAAATTGGGTAATTCTATTAATGAAGTTAAAAATTAGAAAGCTAATCAGTAATATTTATTTCTTATCTATTTCAGAACACATCTCCTGTAATTCATAGTATCTTGCTGTTGGTAGATAAAGAATCTGCATTTAGGCCTGACAAGGATGCAATAATTCAGGTAATGGTGTTGGACCATGGGACCCTGAGTGGTGGATAACATTAAATATGGAGGCACCTAGATGAGATGAAACACATGAGATAATTTACCTAAGTTCTAATTCCATCCATGCGGAACCTGGAAACCCCCTTCCTCCCCCGAGTTCTCGCGGAAGCCCTGCAGAGTATGCCACAGAAAACTTAAAGGTCGACCTTTCTTCTCAGCTGTTCTCTTCTCTTTCCTCCTTTTCTCTGAAAACCTCTTTATTTTGCCCTCATTCTGGAAGGGTATTTTTGCTGCACCTGGAATTCTGGTTTGAGGGTAGTTTTGGTTTCCCCCCGACTTTGAAATGCTGCTCTGTTGCCCCCTGGCCCCCATAACCATAGACGAGTTCACCAGAATTCAAATCGTCGTCCGTCTGTACGAAGTGTGTTAATTTTCCTCCGGCTGTTTCCAAGGTGCTCCCTTCCTTTTCAGCAAGCTGACCGTCATGGAGTGGGCTAGGTTTTCTTCGTCGTTCTTCATCTTTCCTGTGTAGGCCTGCTTGAGCTCTTAAATCTGTGAACGTATGCCTGTCACCACATTTAGGACCTTTTTAGCCTTTCTCTCTCTTTTTTTTTCCTTTCCTGAGACAGGATCTGGCTCTGTCACCCTGGCCAGAGTGTGGTTGTGCCATCAGATCTTACTCTAATCTCAAACTCCTGGGCTCAAGTGATTCTCCCACCTCAGCCTTCTGAGTAACAGGGACTGAGTGTGTGCAGCCCCACACCTAGCTACGTGTTTTTTTTAAGGGACAAGGTCTTGCTGTGTTGCCCAGGTTGGCCTTGAAGTCCTGGCCTTCAGCCGTCCTCCCACCGTGGCCTCCCAAAGCTCTGGGATTGCAGGCGTGAGCAACTGTACCTAGCCTAGTTCTTTCTTTTTTGTTGAGACAGAATCTCGCTCTGTTGCCAGGCTGGACTCACTACAACCTCCACCTCCCAGGTTGAAGCAATTCTCCTGCCTCAGCCTCCCAAGTAGCTGGGACTACAGGCACACGCCACCATGCCCCGCTGATTTTTGTATTTTTAGTAGAGATGGGGTTTCACCATGTTGGCCAGGATGGTCTCGATCTCTTGACCTCGTGATCCACCCACCTCGGCCTCCCAAAGTGCTGGGATTACAGGCTTGAGCCACCGCGCCCGGCCACCTGGCCCGGTTCTTAAAATTTTTTTCCTGCTTTATTGTCTCTCTTCTCTCTTTCTAGTACTTCAATTATATATACCAGAATTGTCCCACAGAGCTCTAAGAGTCTGTCTTTTTTAACTTTTTTCCTCTCTAGTCATCGGATCAGGTGGTTCCTCTTGATCCTGTTCTCGGGGTCACCAGCTCCTTACTCTGTCATCTTACGTGTTAAACTCACTAATATGTCCTGGCTCTGTGTCCCCACTCAAATCTCCTCTCCAATTTTAATCCTTAGTGTCGAGGGAAGGACTAGATCACGGGGGCAGATGCAGTTCTCCTGACAGGGAGTTCTCATGAGAGCTGATGGTTTTGGGGGCGGCCCTTCCTTCCTCTCTCGCGCCTGCGCCGTGTAAGACGGGTCTCACCTCTCCTTTTCCTTCCGCCATGATTGTAAGTTTCCTAAGGCCTACCCAGCCGTGCAGAACTGTGATTCAATTAAACCTGTTTCCTTCATAAATTACCCAGGCTCAGGTAGTGTCTTTATAGCAGTGTGAAAACAGACTAATCCATTTGCCCAGTGAATTTTTTAGTTCAAATATTGTATTTTTCCACTGTAAGATTTCCAGTGGATTTAAAAATGTTTTCTACATCTCTCCAGAGTTTTTCTATCCTTTCATAAATTGCAAGCGTGTTTCCTTCACGTCACCGAGTGCAGTTTTAATGGCTGCTTTGAAGTCCTTGTCTAGTAATTCCATCACCTGGGTCACCTCGGGTTGTCCTGTGCTGATTGTCTTGCTCTGAGAAGAAGAGGTCACGATTTTCTGATTCTTTATGTGTCAATTCTGGACATTGTGAAGATTCTGTTGTGGAGACTGGCTTCTGTTACAGACTCACAGGGTTGTTCTAGTGTGCACGTAACTTGGTTACACTGAAACCCGAAGCTCTGTGTCACCCCAGTGGGTTCAGTTTAGTTCTCTGAGCCTTCCCCATGCACGCACAGTTCAGGGTTGGCCAGAGACTCGGGAAGAGTTTATAACACACCAGGGGGTCCCTTCCCCACTGCTCCCTTCTGGGAATCGGGGGTCCCTTCCCCACTGCTCCCTTCTGGGAATCGGGGGTCCCTTCCCCACTGCTCCCTTCTGGGAATCGGGGCCCCTTCCCCACTGCTCCCTTCCGGGAATCGGGGGCCCCTTCCCCACTGCTCCCTTCCGGGAATCGGGGGCCCCTTCCCCACTGCTCCCTT
>NW_016108150.1:139566-141272 GCF_001604975.1 Cebus imitator
GGGAATTGGGGGCCCCTTCCCCACTGCTCCCTTCTGCGAATCTGCTTTCAGTTTCCAGTGGTGTGGCCAGCCCACCCCACCCTCTGTTTCTTCTTTCTTCATGTCAGAAAGAGGCCAATTGTCTTATTTTTTTATGTTTTATTTTTATTTTTTGTTGCCGAGACTGGAGTGCAGTGTTTTGACTGTGGCTGATTGCAGCCTTGACCTCCCAGGCTCAGGTGATCCTCCCACCTCAGCCTCCTGAGTGCTGGGTCTAGAGGTGTGTGCCCCACTCCGCTGACTGTTGTATTTTCTTTTGGAGAGATGGGGTTTTGGTTTTTGTCCTCTTGCACGGGCTGGTCTCGAACTCTTGGCTCAAATGATCCACCCGCCTTGGCCTCCCAGAGTGCTGGGGTCACAGGTGTCAGCCATCATGCCGGCCAGGATGCCGTTTTTCTTTTTTCTTTTCTTTTCTCATCTTTTTTCTTTTCTTTCATTTTCCTTTTCTTTCTTTCTTTCTTTTTTTTTTTTATAAAGTAACCTGCTGTGAAAAGGATCCTGTTTTCTCTTGGGCTCAGCCATTCCCACACGCTGGCCATGCCCTGAGGACGGAGTCACAGCGGGACCGTGCCCTGTGGCCCCACATGCAGGCGTCAGGAGCCGCAGGAGAAGCCTCCCTGCTTGGCTGCCACGGCTTCGGGAAGCTCTCCTTGTATTTTGTGTGGTCTGTGGGTGGATCTGAAAAGCGCCACCTCCACTGCACCAGGACAGCCCGGACTCTCTCTCCCTTCTCCCCACTTTCTCCCTGTTTCCTTTTTTTTGGTCTTCACTGGGGCCTTTCCTTCATTTCTCTTTGCTGTCCCCTGCTTTCCTCTCTTCTCACTTTCATTACTGCACCCAAACACGTGCTGTTATCAGCACCTGCAGCAAAGCAGGGGCCGCACGCCCTGAGCCAGCCCCTCCGTCCTCCGAACCCGGGATTGAGCCATTTACAGTGTCTTCTCCCCAAGAGATGCATCTGAAGCCGTGACTAACAGTGCCTCTTCTTGGCAGTGTGAGGTCGTGAGCTCCCTGAAGGCCCTGCACAGGTTTGTCAGCAGCTCCCAGCTGACCGCAGACCTCGACGGCTCCTTTCCCTACCGCCACGGTGACTGGGTCTGCTTCCGTCAGGTAGGTTCAGACGCAGCTGCTGCAGGTGCCACAGCCCCCGGGGACTTTCTCATGCATGTTTCGGTTGCCGTCCGGGTGTCCACGTCGGCACAGCCACGCGTGGTGTGTCCGAGAACGCCCAACCCGGGTGGGGGGGCACTGCAGATTTCGGGCATCTGCACTCGTGGAAGCGACCTGACCCAGGTCGGTTTAAACACAGGAACTCACGGCTGCTTACTTGGGCATCTAACAGACTGTGTCCTTATCATCTCCTCCCTCTCAACTCACGGCAGAGGCTGGAACACTTCACCGCGAACTGCGAAGCGGCCATCGTGTTCCTGCAGAATTCCTTCTGCTCCCTGAACACCCACAGAATCCCAAGAACAGCCCAGGTAAGTCCGCAGACTTGCAGGTAAGTTCTCTTCATGTGACAGGTAGGTGGGGCACAAAGGTTTAGCCAAACTTGAAAATAAACCTTTGGGGCCGGGCGCGGTGGCTCAAGCCTGTAATCCCAGCACTTTGGGAGGCCGGGGCGGGTGGATCACGAGGTCAAGAGATCGAGACCATCCTGGTCAACA
>NW_016108150.1:141612-158328 GCF_001604975.1 Cebus imitator
AAAAAAAAAAAAAAAAAAAAAAAAAAAAAAAAAAAAAAAAAAAAAAAAAAGAAAATAAACCTTTGGTTCACCGTCATCTATAGCGGAGACTTTCAAATCATTTTTCATTTGTAGATCCCTCTCAATTCACAAAAGGCCATTTCCTCTCCTTTGTCACCAAAAACATCCCACCCTACCCAGAAGGAAAGCAGTGTCACTGCATTTGACGATACGCAAGGCATACGGGCAGCAGCGGCTGCTGGGAATGAGTGATTCCAATGAGACGCAGAGGCAGGCTGGCCATGGGGTCTCTGCAGCCGCCAGGCCGAGGGGCGCAGGGTCTGCGGGTGAGGCCTGCTTGTCCCTGGTCTACACAGCAGGCTCACCTGCTGCGGCTGACCTCTGAGCCCCCTTCTTCTCCCTGCAAGAGGTCTTTCGCTGGGACTTACCCTCCCTGGTGAGAGCGTCTGGACCATCAGCTTCGGGGGGCCCGGTTGCACCGCCAGGCCTGCAACTTGATTTACGGAACAGGAACACGGGCCGCGCTGCGCATTCCTGCCGCTGCTGCATTTGGGGGGACCTGGCCGTGGAGGAGAAGGTTAAAGGCGTGTCCCTCCCCACCCTGTGCAGGAAGTCGCCGAGTTAACTGACCAGCACGAGACGATGATGAAGCTCGTCCTGGAAGACCCGCTGCTGGTGTCTCTCAGGCTGGAGGGGGGCACCATCCTGGCACGGCTGAGGAGAGAAGAGCTTGGCACAGAAGACAGCCGGTGAGCGCCCACGGGGCAACACTGGGCCCTGGCCCGTCGAGGGGGCTGCTCAGTGAAGTTTGTAGCCAGGAGGTGAAGCGTTCTGCTCCAAGGAGAGCCCTCTCTGTGCCTGGTGCAGACCTCCGTCCTGACAGCCACGCTTTGCCTGGGCCAGAGCTTTTCCACACATACAGGCTCCAAAGATCAAGGAGCTGGCTCCTGGGGACCTGGGCAGGAGGCAGCCAGAGAGCATCAGAATGAGCTCATTCGCAATCACGCTGCCCGGGGCACTGTGCCGCCCAGCCCCCACAGTCCCTGCCCATCTCAGCCGCATGCAGCCAGTCCACGGAGTCTGCCCAGCAGGGTCCCCTCCAGGCACCTGCACCCCAGGCCGGCAGGGATGTGGGCGGCTGCCTCGGCGGTGGGCCTCCTCCTGGGGCTCCCAGTGCCTTCTGCATCAGGGTTGGAAAGAGCAGGGTTTTACACGGGGTTGTCACCACAAGCAGACTCCTCAGGGGGTCACCTGGGAGCTGGAGGACTGCTTTCATTTCCTCAGGGACGCCCTGGAGGCCGCCAGAGGGCTGTACGACCGCGTGGATGAGGAGGTGCACAGGCTGGTCCTCGCCTCGAACAACCGCCTCCGGCAGCTGGAGCGCCTCCGGGAGCTGGCCTCGCTCCAGGAAGGGGATGACCAGGTCAGAGCTGCAGGAGGAAGCCGGCCGGGTCAGCATCCCCTCCAGGCCAAGCTGGCCACGGCAACCCTCTCACCTTCCTACTGTCTTTAGGGCCACGGCGACCCTCCCACCTTCCCGCCAAGTTGTTAGGGCCATGGCGACCCTACCACCTTCCCTCTTTGTCTTTAGGGCCACGGCGACCCTCCCACCTTCCCACTGTCTTTAGGGCCACGGCGACCCTCCCACCTTCCCACTGAGTCTTTAGGGCCACGGCGANGCGACCCTCCCACCTTCCCACTGAGTCTTTAGGGCCACGGCGACCCTCCCACCTTCCCACTGTCTTTAGGGCCACGGCGACCCTCCCACCTTCCCGCCGTGCCTTTAGGGCCATGGCGACCCTCTCACCTTCCCTCTTTGTCTTTAGGGCCATGGCGACCCTCCCACCTTCCCACCGAGTCTTTAGGGCCATGGTGACCCTCTCACTTTCCCACTGTCTTTAGGGCCATGGCGACCCTCTCACCTTCCCTCTTTGTCTTTAGGGCCATGGCAACCCTCCCACCTTCCCACCGAGTCTTTAGGGCCATGGTGACCCTCTCACTTTCCCACTGTCTTTAGGACCACGGCGACCCTCTCACCTTCCCGCCGAGTCGTTAGGGCCACGGCGACCCTCTCACCTTCCCTCTTTGTCTTTAGGGCCATGGTGACCCTCCCACCGTCCCACCGAGTCTTTAGGGCCACAGCGACCCTCCCACCTTCCCACTGTCTTTAGGGCCACGGCGACCCTCCCCACCTTCCCACCGTCTTTAGGGCCACGGCAACCCTCTCACCTTCCCACTGTCTTTAGGGCCACGGCGACCCTCCCACCTTCCCACTGTCTTTAGCGCCACGGCGACCCTCCCACCTTCCCACCGTGCCTTTAGGGCCACGGCGACCCTCTCACCTTCCTGCCAGGTCTTTAGGGCCACGGTGACCCTCCCACCTTCCCGCCGTGTCCTTAGGTCCTTGACCTGATTTCCATGTGGAATGAAATTTTGTCAGGATAGAGCATGCCTTCCTGCTTGTGTAAAAATAATAAACTTTATTTTTTACATGAGAGACACTGGATCAGTGGAGAAAATATTTATTTAGTGCAGAGGAGGCCAAGGAGAAAAATATTTCACACTGTGCCTTCTGAAGCGACCAGTGTGAGCACCTCGGTGTATTTTCTTCCGGGCACTTTCTCCATGTGTGTGCACATGCTGGCCGAGAGAAGTGGGTGAAACCCACGCAGGTAAAGAGCGTCTGGGCCACGGCCGAGGACGGCGGCCTGGGAAGCGCCTCCAGGTGACCTCAGGAAGTGGCTCTGGAAGCAAAGGAGAGGCTCGAGGTTTTGTTTTTTTTGAGACTGAGTTTCGCTCTGTTGCCCAGGCTGGAGTGCAGTGGCACGATCTTGGCTCACTGCAACCTCCACCTCCCAGGTTCAAGTGATTCTCCCGCCTCAGCCTCCTGAGTAGCTGGGATTACAGGTGCGTGCCACCACACCGGGCTGATTTTTGTGTCTTTAGTAGAGACAGGGTTTCACCAATGTTGGTCAGGCAGGTCTTGAACTCCTGACCTCATGTTCCACCTGCCTCAGCCTCCCAAAGTGCTGGGATCACAGGCGCAAGCCACCACGCGCAGCTGAGGCTCAAGGTTTTCTTTTTTTTTTTTTTTTTTTTGAGACGGAGTTTCGCTCTTGTTACCCAGGCTGGAGTGCAATGGCGCGATGTTGGCTCACCGCAACCTCCGCCTCCTGCGTTCAGGCAATTCTCCTGCCTCAGAGGCTCGAGGTTTTAAAGAAAAAAGGATGAATCAGGAGAGGGGTGATGACAGAAGTGGCTCTTTGTGAGTTCTCCGGCTCACAGCAATGGCACTAGTGTGGACTGGCCATGTGCTGCTGGGCTACGGGTGTGAGTTGTGTCCAGTGTGCAACGTGGCTGGGCTTACTAATGGCCCTTGGTGGACACACTGCCGGGTCCAGGGTCCACACAGCAGCAGCTCTGAAGCGATTGCTTAGCTTGGGGGACGTGGGTGAGGCTGCTCCTCCCTTTGATGCCTCTGGGCCTGACAGTTTAAAGGGTGCACACTCAGATGAAAAGTTTCTTTTCTCACATATAAACTCTTTTCAAAACTTGTGTATGTTTTCATATGAATCCTTATTATTTTATCAACAACCAATACTGCAGTGAATGTGCGTGCGAGGGCGCTGGCGGCCCGGAGCAGCGTGCGGCGGGGCTGGAGGCACCCCCGGCCCGCCGGTCTGCTGACGAAGCTCTGCCAGCCTCCGGGCCCATGCGCTGGCCCTCGCCGGGGCCTCGGGCAAGGACGTGCAGCAGGGATGCGAGGCGGAGTGCACACCCCCGGCCTCCCCACTGACCCAGCTCCCAGGCGTCGGCTGGGCCCAGGTAGTCCAAGTGTTGGGGCAGGAGCAGGAACCCCAGACCAGGCAAGGGGCTCTGGGCAGAGCGGCAGCCACCAGCCAGTCAGGGCTGTCTCCAGCCTGGGCCCTCTGTCCTGGGGGTCCTCCCCCATCTTCCCCTCACCCTTCTGCCCCGTCCTGGGGGTCCTCCCCCATCTTCCCCTCCTCCCTCTGCCCCGTCCTGGGGGTCCTCCCCCATCTTCCCCTCACCCTTCTGCCCCATCCTGGGGGTCCTCCCCATCTTCCCCTCCTCCCTCTGCCCCGTCCTGGGGGTTCTCCCCCATCTTCCCCTCACCCTTCTGCCCCGTCTTGTGTGGTCTCCTCCATCTCCCTCCCTACTCTGCTCAGTCCTGGGCATTCTCCACCGTCTCCCTCTGCCCCGTCCTGGGGTCTCCTCCGTGGTCTCCTCCATCTCCCTCCCTACTCTGCTCAGTCCTGGGCATTCTCCACCGTCTCCCTCTGCCCCGTCCTGGGGTCTCCTCCATCTCCTTCCCCACTCTGCCCCGCCTTGTGGGGTCTCCTATTTCCTGTACCCAAGTCTTCCTCTTTTTTCATTTACTTTGGCATTTTATGCAGGATAACTTCCAGGACTTCCCAGAGAAAGGCATCTTGGGATGAGCATTTCTGAGGCCGTCGCATCTAAAAGCGCCTCTGCGCCACCTTCGTGGCCAGCAGTCACGTGTTTCCCTCCGCCAGCGGGAAGGCCTGTGCCCGTGCCCAGCTTCCCCCTCTGGACCTTCCGCCCGGCCCTGCTTCTTTCCGCCAGACGCGGGGCCCCGGGATCTGCGGGTCGCCCAGGTGCGCAGAGGGCAGGTGTGCTCTCTGCGTCTGCGTCACGCCCCTGTTCTGGGAATTCCGTGAAATGTCCTTCTTGGTGCTTGCATTTCCCGCAGCTCCACACTTCCAGCTGGTTCTGGAGTTTTCTGTCCTATTCGCTGCGATTTTCCGCGTCCCTGGCCGGGCGCCGACCTTCCAGGGTGGTTTCTCACCTTTGCTCTCTAACCCTGTGACTGAGGCTTTCTAACCCCGTGGGCGTTTTCTGAACGTCCCGTTCTGTGCTCGTCGTGATGAGTCTGCACAGCCTGTGGCATCTGTGGCTTTGTTCTGGTGCCAGAGGCTTTCCTGGCGACCCCAGGTTAGGAAGCCCGTGGCCTGCGTGTCTTCAGCCTCTTCTCTAATCCCTGCTTGAAGCGGGGCGTGGCCTCAGCTCAGCGCTCACCCACTGCCCCCCACATGGCCAGGATCACCCCACTCCAGCCCCTTTCCTGCCACACCCCCTCCCCCGTCTCGTGGAGTCTGGGGACTGGCCTCTGCTCTTCTCAGACCCTGCCACTCCTGCCTCCTTCCCAGCCTCATGCTGAGGGTCACACCTGGAAGATGCTTGCAGGCCTTAGTGCCGTCTGGAGAGGGCACGTGTCCCACTCTGCAGTCTTCACCCAGAAACTCTGCACCTTGTAATCTGACAGGTGATCACACTGTGCATAAGATGCACGTCTCTCTCTGCAGTTAACCTAGAAGTGCGTGCACCGTGTGGGGAAATCAGAAACAAATAGATTTTTTTTTTTTTTTTTCTTTTGGGACGGAGTTTCGCTCTTGTTGCCCAGGCTGGAGTGCAATGGCGCAATCTCGGCTCACCACAACCTCCGCCTCCTGGGTTCAGGCAATTCTCCTGCCTCAGCCTCCTGAGTAGCTGGGATTACAGGCACGTGCCACCACGCCCAGCTAATTTTTTGTAGTTTTAGTAGAGACGGGGTTTCACCATGTTGACCAGGATGGTCTTGATCTCTTGACCTCGTGATCCACCTGCCTTGGCCTCCCAAAGTGCTGGGATTACAGGCTTGAGCCACCGCGCCCGGCCGAAACAAATAGATTTTTACACACACTGAAGACGCTGCATGCGGCGGCCTCGGCACCCTGTACGTGGACGTGTGCTGCCAGCTCAGCCCCCAAGCCACGTCCACGCGGCTCCCACCCGATGCGCTGGGCTCCTCCCCCTCTGCTGTTAGAAACATCCCGTGTTGGACATTTCTGTGTCTGCCTCCTTCACAGTCTGTGGGTGTGGACTCTGGACACGTTCCTTGGCTCGGATGGCTGGGGTCAGGCCCTTCGTTTCCGGAGGTCTCCACGCATGGGCTGCGGCACTCCCTGCCTCCCGCCGGCCGCGCCGGAGGAAATGGAGCCCTCAGCGGAGTGTGCTCGGATCTTCTGGGCTGCAGCTGAACGTTCACGTCACATGTTTATTGATTTCTGTAGGGAATTACTTGCTCATGCTTTGGGCAGTCTTTCTGGGGGTCTGTGTTATGTGGACCCTACACGTGACATTTGTTTTCCCGCTTTGCCCGTTGTCCTCAGCTCATCTTTTAAACAACCCTTTCTACCTTAAGGTTACAGAATTATTAGAGTATTTCATCTTAGAACCTTGACGACTTGAATTTTTGTATTGAAACCTTGAAATCAGTGACAGCTGGCTTTTCTGCAAGGTTGGAGGCTGGACCCGGCTCTGCCGCCGCCGCCCCTGCCCCGCCCGTGCTCCGAAGAAGCGAGATGCTGTGACTTTCTCCTCGACTCTGGCTCTGTTTGCAGACTCTGTGTGCCAGTCTCCCGCTCTCCTCTGCTGCGTATCTGGGGCCATTCGGTACCTTTCTGAGGGTTGTGGATCCAGCCAGCCGTTCTCTTCTTCCCAGCAGGCCTCATCCTGGGGTGTCTGACCCGCAGCTAGCCCTGGTGTTGCTGTTTAATGACAATGGGAAGGGCTTCCCTGTGAGACTCCCACTGAATCCCGTCATAATGCCTCTAAAATAAGAACCTTGGTCTTGCCACCAGGGTGAGCGGCCACAGGTGCTGTGTCCAGCAGGGCTCAGCCAGGGGCTCCCCGTCTTTCCCAGGCGGCCCCAAGGGGCCAAGCAGGAGAATATTTCTGGAATATGCTTAGTATACTCACCAGTTTCAAAACAGAAAGCTCCAGATCCATCGTTCAATGATTTTAATTTCCAATTCCAATGAAAATAGTTTGATGCTTGAGCGTCGGAGGCGCGTGACCACCTGTCATCAGTCGTGTTGTTCTCATCACAGGCGGCCACGCCTCAGCCCTGGGCAGCGTGTATGCAGGACGTGACCAGGACGCATGCCTCCCTCGGTCCTGCTAAATCCCAGAGCGCGACTCCGCTGCGTGTTTAGATACGAAACGTTCTTCCCCTGTGTCGATCAAATCATGGTCTGGGAAAGAACTAGAGTGACTCCTCGGTCCCTCGTTTCTGGCTCTGGAGAGTGGGAGACCACAGCAGGCAGCTCTGTGGGCCATCCGAGCCTGGTGTCAGTGGCTGCACGCAGGCCCAGCCCACACCTGGAGATGCGGATGCGGAAAACCCGGCTGGTACTAACGCTTTGTTCCTTGGGCACAGCAATCCTGCCAGAAAGGACTGCGGCTGGCGAAGGAGAACCCGCAGTGTACAGAGGAAATGGCCCAGGATTTCAGAGGGGACCTGAGCGCCGTGGTCACCCAGGCCGAGTGGCGGGAGGGAGAGCTGGCCAGCTGGGCCCACCCCTCCGAGTCCTGCGAGACGGTAAGAGACCCAGCGGGGCAGATGGTGTGCCTCTGGGATCCCCGCTCCTTAGGCTGTGGACATTTAGCAAGTGCCTCTCCACACAAGTGGCAGTGGGCCAGGCTCTGCGGCAGTGGCCGGGCACCTGTGATGGACCCCAGCCTCTACACCCACGGCTCTCTGGAGAAGGCTCTGAGCCGACTGATGCATTTGTTACTGTACCGAACAGACCAGCCAAACGGACACACAAAGCTCCCTGTGTGTTTACCGGCTCAGTTACAAAATCCCACCCACCGCCAAAACCCCAAGCAAGTGCCGTAGCCAAGTGCACGCCTGCAAGCTCCCAGCACCCTGCACCACCCGCCCTTAGGAGCCCAGGCCAGAGGCCTTGGACTCACCTGTCAGGACAGCATTTAAGGGGTCATGGGGTGGCCAGAGCAGGGTAGGGCCATCTGCCCGTCACACCTCGCTCAGCTCACAGGATGTGGCTTAACTGATCTACACGGTGTCTTCACGTGGTCCTAGGACATCCCCCCATGGTGCCCCCTGCCATGGACAATGGACCGTGGGGGTCAGACACAGCCCACCTGCCCTTCAGTGGAACCCGGCCACGGCCCCACTGGGTGGCGGGGCTGCCTCTTGCTCTGCTGCCTGGTGCCCTGGTCCCTGGCTGGGCCGACCTGGGGGGCAGCAGGGCCTAAGCTGGCTCCAGGGAGGACTGTCCTCTGCTGCACTACCAGAGCCCTCCTTGTCCCTCAGGTGAGCGGCTGGACGGGGCCCCTGGACCCGGAGGCTCATCCCTCCTCACCTGTGGCTAAGTATGTGAGGAGCTGTCACCAGGAGGCTGCCTCGGTGGCTGCTGAGGCCTTCCCCGGAGCGGGTGTGGCAGTGCTGGAGCCTCATGCCCTGCGGAGACCATGGGCATCGCAGCAGGGCTCCCAGACCCGGCTCCATCTGGAAGAGGCCCTTTCTGAGGCCCCCCCAAGCCCCAGCTCACCTCCCCTTGTCCAGAGGCCCCCAAAGCATGCGCATGCCCAGGAGGCCATGAGGAGGCCCCGTAGGCCACCCTCAGTCCCTACCCAACCACTGCCCGGCCTCCCTGGACGAGCCCTTCTGTGTAGACAGGATGGGGAGCCCCTAGGCCCAGGGCTGTGTGCTCTGTGGGACCCACTGTCTCCCCTCGGGGGCCTTCCTAGGGCAGGGGCCACCAAGGCCCACCCGGAGGACAGCTCTGCCTGCTCCTCTGAGCCCACCCAGACCCCAGCCAGCCGCCCCAGGAAACATCCCCAGAAGAAAATGATAAAGAAAATGCAAAGTTTTGAGATGCCTCAGGCCCACAGTGGCCCCAGGGACTCCTGCCAGCCAGGCCACACCGGTGTCTTTATCAAGGGCCTGGAGGTGACCAGCACTGTGGCCGCAGAGAAGGAGCCTCCGCTGGGACCGCACACCAGGAGCCCCCCAGTCACTCGGAGCCGGAGTCTATCCTCTCCCTTGAGGCTCCACGCTGCTGAGGAGGACGGGAGGTGGCAGGTGGGCAGGTGAGGTGGCCGTCCCCTCCTCTGGTCCTAGTGGCCTTTGGGTATCTAGACACTGAAAGCCATTTCAGCATTAAACTCTATTTTGCAAAGTAGAAAGTAAATCCACAGACGTCCCTCTTGGTCCACCTAAAGAAACACAATTTTAAGCTAGGCATTAATTACCTGCCCCCATGTTCAGAGGGGACACAGAAGAGTCTTCCCTTAGGATGGTGTGTGGAGACCTGCACACCCTCACCCCGATGGTTAAGAAACTGTGTGACCACCTGCGGTTATCTTCAGCCCTCTTGCAGAAAATTACAGCGGCAAATCATGCCCCTGAAAGCAAGAAGACTGACCCTAAAAATAACCTTTAGAAAGTCTCTAAGTGTTGAGGTGCGCCCATGTGTCCATTACCCCACCGAAGAGGTCCCTCCTCCCTTGTCGCGCCTGTAAGAGGACACCGTCCGCCCACTGGCAAGGGTGGGCGCCCTCAGCCCCTGTCTAGGCCGGATGCCGTCTGGACCTCCGTCTTCCGTCCACGTGGTACGGTCGCAAGGGCTGGAGAGGGAGGGTTTCGTGAGATCCTCTGCTTGCTGGGTTGTCTTCTGTGTCTTGGGCCAGCGGTCCCCAGCCTTCGTGGCATCGGGGACCAGTTTCATGGAAGACAGTTTTCCCACAGATCGCAGGGGTTGGAGGGATCATTTTGGGATGACACCGCTCCAGGATCATCGGGCGTGAGTTAGATTCTCTTAAGGAGCACGAACCCTAGATCCCCAGCAGGCACAGTTCATGATCGCGTTTCCGCTCCTCCGAGAATCACACCGCTGATCTGTTGGGCGGGAGGCGGAGCTCCTCACCCGCTCGCCGCCTGCAGTGGGCCCGGTTCCCGATAGGCCACAGACGGTATGGGTCGGTGGTACGGCTCGGTGGCCCAGGGCGTGGAGACCCCTGCACTAAGATCCATCAAAGAGGCCGCCTCCTCATGCCCTGAGCACAGGTTCCGTCTGAGCTGAGAAGGCCTCAGAACACTTCTGAAACACCTTTAGGTTGCCAAACCTCAGTCTTTATCTTGTTAAAGGTAACGCTCTAGGTAGAACCTGAAGTTCTGATTTTTACCATTGGCGTGAGTGATCCAGGGGGTATCTGCCAGCTGGGCCTGAGCACGAGCTGGGGCCTTCCCAGTCCCTGAAAGGAGGGAAAACGCCAGGCGCTGTCCCTGAGTCTTAGCAGGTGGCTGCACGGACCGGCTTCTGTCTCCACTGAGCCCGTGTTTCAGGTTTGGGGGCAGCAGAATGCAGGAGGTGGGGACCCTGCCCGCACCGGGGGGTTTCCAGGCATCCCTTCCTTGGGCTTGTCCGTTTACCATCCTCGTTCTGATTTTGTTTCTGGATATTTACTGAGGAGGCTGTTGTGTGGCGGAGGCTTCAGGCCTCGCTCTGCCCGCCCATGCTGTGACCCACCAGGATTTGCTGTGATCTCAGAAACAGTGAGAATCTGTTCACTCCGGGATGCAGGAGTGAGGAACACGCTCTCCACTCTGTGTGAACGCGATGTGCTTCCATCAGCATTTCTGCCCATGGCTGTGCTTCCCGTCATTAGCGGCTTTTAAGTTTTTCCAACTTAAAAAAACAAGTAAATACAAAAACAATAGTAGACAAAACCCGCCAGCCCCCACTGGTATCACTAGGACGGAGTTATGGAAGAAGGTCGGGGGTCAGACGCTCCGGAGTGGAGGACAGCGGTGCGCCTCACCGTTCATCAGGGTGGGGCCCCGGCTCAGGCGCAGTTGGTGGGTGCTGTCTGCGGCACAGAGCTGGGGGACACACCCAGACCCCACCTCAGCGGGACCCAGAGAACCTTCTCATGGGGGATCCCACAGCCCAGGCTGGGCCTTGGCTTCCAGGCTGCCGGAGTGTGGGCCCCGCCCTCCAGGCTCACACGCTGGCCACGGCTCAGTTGCTGAGAGTGACCGAGTGGCCCCACTCCAGCCAGCTCATGAAACCGAGCCACCGGCCTAAGCGTCCTGCATTTGTTTTTGGTGAACATAGAAGTATTCTTGGATACTTAGCATGTTTTTTAATTGCAAAAAACAAAATTCACAAAAAATACCACCTGACTGGGGAAGCCCAGTTTTGGTCTCTGATCACAGCACTGCAGTTTTGCACGCAAGGAGCCATCCCGGCCACGCTGACCACACTGGCCAGCCCACTTCTCCACTGTCAGGGCAACATGGGTGGGTCCTCCAGGTGCTGCCCAGCCCTGGGGATGCGGACGTGGTGAGACCCTAGGCAGCCACAGGGGAGCCCACAACTCCTGCAGATGGGTGTGCTGTCAGGAAGGGCTCTCCGAAGGCCCGAAAGTGCATGAGAGGCTCACCCATCACGGGAACAGAACAGGCTCCTACAAAGCATGCTCAGCATCCCCTCCTCAGGACCGTCTTTCAAGGCAGGAAGACCCCAGCCAAGGCCGGGAGGAGGGCTCCACAGACGGCCATCCCTGGGGCCTAGCCTGCTGTTGTGCACCTCTGGCCACCCTGCGCCCGGCCTCACTGTCCGGCCGCTACAGCCCTGAGTCCCCCTGCAGCTGCTGCTTAGGGTGCTGAGCCCCCGGGTCAGGAGTGACTGCCGTGGAAGCTGACTTCAGAAAACCGGCTCGGTCAGCAGTGGGCGTGGACCCGAAAGCTGTTTTCTCACACGACGTCCCCCACGGCCCTCCTTGCAGGACCTCGCTGCTGGAAGTGCTTGCATCATCTTACTGCCAGAATCAAACCAGCTGGAACGAGAAACCATCATGTTCAGAGTTTCAGTTACGGGGCCTGGGAATCTGTCTCTTTCAGTTTCCAAAGGGATCTTTCATCTGAATGGCCATGATCAATAATAGGGAAATGTTTCATGTGACAGGGTTCTTTTTGAAACAGTCCTTATCTTTTCAAGTTACTATGTATCAAGGGAGCCGCTCCAGGTAACAGAGCTTTTTTTTTTTTTTGAGATCTTGTTGCCCAGGCTGGCGTGCAGTGGCACGATCTCATCGGCTCACGGCGGAAACCTCCGCCTCCTGGCTTCAAGCAATTCTCCTGCCTCAGCCTCCCGAGTAGCTGGGATTACAGGCATGCACCACCATGCCCAGCTAATTTTGTGTTTTTAGTAGAGACAGGGTTTCTCCATGTTGGTCAGGCTGGTCTCGAACTCCCGACCTCAGGTGATCGGGAGTTCACCTCAGCCTCCCAGAGTGCTGGGATTACAGACATGAGCCCCCGCGCCCGGCCGAAGGGTTCTTTATCTTGCATCCCGCGGTTGCCGTGTGCCTCCGGTCCACGTGTGACCCTTTTGTCCCTCTGGGTTTTCATGCATTTGTCTCAGGCATGAACCACTTTTAATAACGTGTCTGTGGGGGGCACGCGCCCCGGGATCTCTGTGTCTTTCAGCAGCCGCCTGAAGCACATCATGGCCGAGATGATCACCACGGAGCGGGAGTACGTGCGGTGCTTGGCGTACGTCATCGACAACTATTTTCCGGAAATGGAAAGAACGGACCTGCCACAGGGCCTTCGAGGGAAGCACGACGTAATTTTTGGCAACTTGGAGAAGCTCCATGACTTCCACCAGCAGCACTTCCTCCGAGAGCTGGAGCACTGCGGGCACTGCCCCTTGGCTGTGGGCCGCAGTTTCCTGAGACACGTGAGTGCAGGCCACCGCATGGGCACCGGGCCAACATGGTGGGTGAAGCTGGCATCAGGGAGTGGGGAGCCCACAGGGCCCACGTGTCAGGCAGTTCAGAGAACTTCAGTCCAGGTTCAGTAGCTGGCCCTGACGGGATGGTGAGACCAGCCGATATGCAGGTGCCCACACAGATAAGCCGGTGTGTGACCGGCGGCGTCCCTGCTGCCCCGGAGGAGGGGGCATCGTCCACCAACACCATCACACCCACCCCGCCAGCAGCCCTGCCCCTTTACCACTTCCGGCTGATTGGCCAGAAACAGTTTCCTGGAATCACCTTCCGGGACCAGGCCTCACCCCTTCGCAGGCCCCCTGCCCCTGGCTGCCCTGCTACCTGCCAGAGGGACCAGTTGGTCCTGTTGCGAGAACTCCCCTGTGAGACTATCAGCTGGAAGCACGTTGAATATCCAGACTCAGTGTCTCCTTGTAAGTCTCTCCTCAATGGTGAAAGTGGAGTCTCTCTACGAGAGTCTTTGATAAAGGGTTTTAATTTACTCCGGGAAGAAACCGACAGGTTTTCCACAGGCGCTCACAGAGTGCTGCGGGCAGATGGGACATGTGTCCCAGACCATTAAGGACAAATTATCACAATGAAAACAGCCATGGACAAAAGAAGCACACGTTACATCTTTTCAGCATTTTCTTATTTCTTTTTTTTTGTTTGAGATGGAGCCTTGCTCTGTCACCCGGGCTGGAGTGCAGTGGTTAGATCCTGGCTCACTGCAACCTCCGCCTCCGGAGTTCAAGCAATTCTGCCCCGAGTAGCTGGGACTACAGGTGCACACCACCATGCCCGGCTAAGTTTTGTATTTTTAGTAGAGATGGGGTTTCACCATGCTGGCCAGGCTGGTCTCCAACTCCTGACCTTGTGATCCGCCCACCTCAGCCTCCCTAAGTGCCGGGGTTACAGGCATGAGCCACCTTGCCCAGCCTCAGTGTTTTCTTACAAGGTGCTTTTAGACATAAAGTGCAGATTCATACTGACTGTAATTGTGGCAATTTTAAATGTCTTGACAGCTTTAGCTCTTGGCCAGTGACCAAATCGTTCCAATACCCCTCACCCCTCCCAGGCCCACTGCTAGCTGCATCCTCTTTCCCCGGCCCCCAGCCCCCCACCCCCCTGGAGTCTGTGCTTTAAAGACAAAATACAGAATCCTCAGCATTGAGGCTGCACCTGGTAAACTGGTCACCCCTGGAGCCCCCGTGCTGGGGACACCTGATGGTCTTTAATGAAGGAACAGGTCGCCCTTTCGCCTGATTACGGTGAGAGTCTGGAGTCTCAGGCAGCAGCAGTCACAAGTCTGACCCGGGCTGCAGGCGCCTGCCGTCCCTGGGCCTGTCACTCCCACAGCCAAGCAGTCGCCTCTGCTTTTCCAGGAAGAGCAGTTCGGGATGTACGCGACCTACAGCAAGAACAAGCCCCAGTCGGACGCCCTGCTCAGCAGCCACGGCAACGCCTTCTTCAAGGTCATCCCCTCAGCCCACCCCCCACAGCCCGCCCGGCCCCCGGCCAGGCCGGAGCTGACCCTCCTGCCCCGCCCTTGCAGGACAAGCAGCAGGAACTGGGCGACAAGATGGACCTGGCCTCTTACCTGCTGCGGCCTGTGCAGCGCGTGGCCAAGTACGCGCTGCTGCTCCGGGACCTGCTCAAGGAGGCCGGCCGCGGCCCGGCCCACGGGCAGGAGCTGGGCGAGCTCCGGGCTGCCGAGGTCATGGTCTGCTTCCAGCTGCGCCACGGCAATGACCTGCTGGCCATGGATGCCATCCGTGGCTGTGACGTAAGTGCCCTGAGTGCTGGCAGCCGGCAGGCTGGGGGAGTGCGAGGCATTGGTGGGCAAGTCACACAGTTTTCTTGGTGATGCACTGGCAGATTTGCCCAGGAGACGTCCTTCAGAGCACAGCCTTCTGAGGGCCACGGGGGCACCACGGGGACAGGGTCTTACCTGCCTGGGCGATGGTGGAGGCCACGGGGGCATCACGGGGACAGGGTCTTACCTGCCTGGGCGATGGTGGAGGCCACGGGGGCGCCACGGGGACAGGGTCTTACCTGCCTGGGTGATGGTGGAGGCCACGGGGGCACCACCAGGAGAGGGGCTTACCTGCCTTGGCGATGGTGGAGGCCACAGGGGCACCACGGGGACAGGGTCTTACCTGCCTGGGCGGTGGTGAGAGCAGCAGGGCTTGAGGTGCTGGAGCCCTGGGTTTGCCCACGGCTGGCAGTTGTGGCTGTGTTTTCACAGGGCACACAAGGCAGGCTGGCTCTGAATGGCTGGAAGTCTGCTCACCTGGGCTGTATTTAACACAGGTGGGCATGGGCGTCGCACCCCAGCCCCGTGTGAGAAGGCACGGGCACCAACCTTGGCTCGTTCATTCGGGGCCCGGGACCGGCTGCATGGGTCTCACAGGCCCTGCCGCGCAGCTTATGTGGCAGCGCTAACCCCAGACGCCCGGAAGGCCACAGGCGAGCTGAGAAATGGCCAGTGCATGGGGACGCCAGCTGTACTCCAGCAGCCTGCCGTGTCCCCTGGCTGGGACGGGCGACACCCTAATGTCAGAGCAGGGCCGTGGAAGGTGGGACCCCACCTCAGCTGGAGGAGGCAGGCCTGTCTCGGGCCCCCGACACCCATAGACTCGGGCTGCTTCTAGGAAGTAGCAGTCAGTCTTCCGGGTCACGTCTGTGGAGGGGCCTCAGGCTGTCCCAGTGTCCTCTGCCAAGGAGCCCCAGGGGTGTCCATGGGATGGAGGTCATGGGGGAGCTCTGCCAACTGCGTCTGTCGTCCGGGTAAATTCCACAGGGGAGGGACAGCCTGCGGGGCGCGGCGGCTCCATCTCTGGGGGCTGCTGTCTGCCCTGACCCAGCATGAAGGGATTTCTGTGGGGACGAGAGAGGAGCCGTCTAGTGAGGGGATCTAGCACCTTCTCAGTAGGGGATTCCAAAAACAATGGATGAAAGGACTTCAAAGTGGAAAGTTACGTAAATCAGAGAGGCTTTCCCTGTAATCTTTGCACATAAGACCCCGGAACGTGGGGGTGTGGGACCCTCAGCCCCACCCTCACCCCCTGCACAGGGCCCAGAGTGTCAGACGGGAGGGCTGGGGGAGCTGGGTGAGTTCCTGAGCTTTCAGATGTGATGCTGCAGTTTCGGTCCTGACGCTCTTTAAGACCTTTATGTCGACAGCTAACATTGAGGCAGATTTGCCAGGTTTTATGGCAGTTTGGCTGCTGTTCCGTCTTGCTTGTCACAAAGCCAACACGTTTAGACGGGGACGGTGACTTGTGTGACCACAGACGCCAGACTTCTTGGATGAAATCCAGCTGCGTGTTCCTCTGCAGGTGAACTTGAAAGAGCAGGGGCAGCTGAGATGCCGGGATGAGTTTGTCGTTCTCTGCGGGAGGAAGAAGTACATGAGGCACGTGTTTCTCTTTGAAGACCTCATCCTGTTCAGCAAGACCCAGAAGCTGGAGGGCGGCCACGACGTCTACCTGTACAAGCAGTCCTTCAAGGTAGCGCCACAGGTCCGATCGGACACAAGCCAGGCCAGGCCCTGCAAGGGGGTCCCGGACCCTTGTCTCCCTTGAGGCGAGGGGAGGAACTGGGAGGGAGAGAACCTGGGAGGAGCCGCACCATGATGTTCTGTTTTCTGTTGTTCTTTGGTAAATTCTTGAAAACCTTAGCTTTCCGAAAGCTGCAGGACTTGCTTGTCTTCTCCAGATCGGTGCGCAGTTCAGGAGCAGAGGGGCAAGTGTCTCCTCAGTCAGGAACTGCATCGTGGGGCCTGTGCAGAGGCGAACACGGGGATCTTCCCCGGCGCTCAGAGGTGCACGGAGGGGGCTTCGCTGGCGCACCGCGGTGGGCAGGGCTCCACTGTGACTCCCAGCTGTGCTGAGGGAGGGCAGGTCCCTCCCCTTGTGACAGAGGCCCTGAGGGTGCATGGCCTCACACACAAGCAGCCTCACTCGTGCACAGCCTCGCATACTGGCAACTGTCCTGCACACAAGCACTCCCTCGCACACTCATGAGCAGACACACAGGCAGCTGTCCTGCACACACTCTCCCTCGCACACTCATGAGCAGACACAGGCAGCTGTCCTGCACACAAGC
>NW_016108150.1:159553-163563 GCF_001604975.1 Cebus imitator
ACACACAGGCAGCTGTCCTGCACACAAGCACTCCCGTGCACACTCATGAGCAGACACACACAGGCAGCTGTCCTGCACACAAGCACTCTCCCTTGCACACTCAAGAGCAGCCTCACATAGTCGTGAGCAGTGTGGTGTCGCCCACCCTGACCCATCCCACACGTTTGTCATTTGGTGTCTAAGTGACCTCCAGCACTGAGGAATTTGGGTCAGTCGGCCAGAAAATAGCCAGTCATTCAGAGAACACGTGTGTGCCTGACGGTGCTGCCACGGGTGTTTGCTGACTGCAGACGGCTGAGATCGGGATGACACAGAACGTCGGGGACAGTGGCTTGAAGTTTGAGATTTGGTTTCGCAGGCGGCGGAAATCTCAGGACACCTACATTCTCCAAGCAAGCTCGGCAGCGGTCAGGAGCAGGTGGACAGACATCATAGGGAGGATCCTGTGGCAGCAGGCGCTGAGGAGCAGAGGTGGGAAGATGGGGGCCGCAGGACCTGCCCAGCTCGGGCACAGCTAGGGCCGGGGCCAGGGTGGGGCTGGGCTGAGAGCTGGGGACTGCGTCCAGGGGCCAGGGCTGGGAGTGGGGCTGGGGTGCAGGCATGGGTTGGGAACGGAGCTTCAACCTTAATGCTGAGATTCGGGCACTATGATTAAATATGGAGTTCACTTGAGCACAAGCTCTGAGGGCGGCCACCCGGGAGAACGCAGACTGCAGAGCGATGGGGTCACTGCCCTGAAGTGGGGAGACACGTCCGGGAAAAGTTAATAGGTTACACTGGTGCACAGTTACAGCGATTTGACTGGCTACACGCCGTGTCTGTTTCTCGGTGGGGTGGGGGTATATTTTGCGTTTCACATCGAGAACGGAATAGTCAAGGGGACTTCTCTGCCAGGGACATCTGGTCTGAGCCGGGAACAGGGAGGCAGGGAGGCAAGGTAGCCTATAACCAAAGGTCCAAAATTTAGGGTTTGAGCTGCGTGATTCAATCTCCAAAGCCAACCTCCCTCAGGGCCTCATCACTCTTAGGAGCCCCCAAGAGCCCAACCGCCCATTTTCTTCTCATGGCCGCCCAAGAAGCCCACCCTGGCCAGGGCACCTGGGGCCCTCGATCAGCACTTTACGAGGTAGTTCTTGGGTGGACCTGACGGCACTCACACATGCAGCTCTCGTGTCCACAAGGGAACATAAACAAGGCCCTTCCCAACACACCCGGCACTGCGGCCACCCTAGAGAGTCCCCCGCAGCTCTGGCTCCAGATTTAACCTTCTGGTCGGCTTCCCGCCCCTGCCCTGCTGGTCTGGCCCCCGTGGCCCTCAGTCGTCCTACAGGTGAGAGGGCTCTCCCCAGAGCCCTCATCCCCCACCCGAAGACCCCTCCCCCAGGCCTCCTCCCTTCTCCCTCAGTGTCCCCCTCATTTGCTCCTCCCCCAGCTTCTTCACTGGGGGTGCCCCTCTGCACTTACTCCTCCACCCTGGTGGCTGCTAACACTTCCTTCACGGTGACTGCCCCCCACCCCAGACCTTCTCCCACACTGAGCTCCAACTCCAGAGTCTGCCCCAGCGCCTCACAGATACCCAGAGTCACTGCAAACCCAGCTGTCCCCTCTTCCCTACAAGCCACCCTGGCAGCTGTGGCCTCTCAGACCTAAGAAATCCAAGCTACAGGCACGACCAGGGCCCCTGCCCGGCCGCACCCGGCTGAGCCTTGACCCCTCCAGGCACAGCTACCACCTCCCCACCAGACCCCAAAACACTTCAGAGCCAGCTTTGCGAGGCACAGGGGGCCCCATGGCATCCCCTCTGGCTCCCCCACCAGTCGCCAGCCTTCTGGCTGCTCCACACCTCTGTGGGCTTCACCCCCGGACAGCCCCCAAAGCAGCTACTTGGGCAGAGCCTCACCTCCGAGATGCCACCACCCGAAGAGCCTTCCTGGCCCTTTTCCTTCCTTCCTTTGCCACCCGCCGGTCCTGCTTCCTGCTTGGGGTCTGTCTGACTGCAGTGCACAAAGCCTCCCGGGGTCGATGTGTCTGTTTCAGCCCCTCCTGTGTTCCAAGCACAAGCACCTGGGGTCTGCAGGCAGTAGACCCTGCCGGCCTGGAGTAATCAGATTCAGGAAATCTAAGTTGATTCAAGCGCAAGCATGAGAATGGCCGCCCCGGAATGCAGACTCCAAAGGGCTGGGGTCCGAGCTCCACAGTGGGGAAGCTGAGGCTTCACTTACAGAGGCAGGGACGCTGCCAGCAGGGTGCAGCGAATTCACAGCAACTTGGTTAGTACAGGTTGCTGCATCCCAAGGAAGATGCTTTAACAGTCTGTGAGGAGGAGGCAGCAGTTCTGAGAGATTCTTCTCTCTGGTGCCTCCAGGTCTTCCCTAACCATTTACCGGAAAAAGCAGAAGTTGCAGCTGACGCTCGGTGACTCGGCACTGCCGCATTCCTCTCAGGGCTCAGAACACCTTACGGTTCCACGGTGTTACGTCCAAATTACTTAGCTTCACAGCCTTTCTCAAACAGGGCCAGGTAGACAGCTGAGCACAGGGTATGCACACAGGACTCTGCCTGGGCCTGGGGGCTCAGGGCGTGGGCCACAGAGCTGTGCAGGCCCTACAGGTGCAGCGGGTCACCTGGGCCTGGGGGCTCGGGGCGTGGGCCACAGAGCTGTGCAGGCCCTGCAGGTGCAGCGGGTCACCTGGGCCTGGGGGCTCGGGGCGTGGGCCACAGAGCTGTGCAGCCCCTGCAGGTGCAGTGGGTCACCTGGAAAGTGGAGCCTAATGCTTTTCAGGTGTGTCTAGGGTCTGGCACCCCGTGTCTATCTCCTGGTTGGTGCCTTGAGTCCTCTGTTGACTTCTCCAGTTTTCCGAGGGGTTTACCAAATTACTCTTCTCGGAAGACAGAATGTTGGTTTAATTGATTATCTACACACTTATTTTCTATTTAATTAATTCCTACTGTGTATTATTTTCTTGTGCTACCTTTTTGATTTTGTTTTTCCTTTCCACCTAATTTCTTGAGGTGGGTGGATGCTTAGGTTATTGATTTTAGCCTTCGCTTTGTCCTCGTTTGTGCAGTATTTAGGACTACAGATTGTCCCCTAAGCTTGGCATTAGCTGCACCCCACAAGTTTGTACATGTGATATGTTTATTAAGTCAGTTCAGCATATTTTCTTCCACTTTAATTTCTTCTTGGGCTCATCATGGGTTATTTAGAAATGCATTAGTTAATTTCCAAGATTTTCTAGTTAACTTTCTGATACCAGTTTTCAGTTTAAGACCACTTTGGTCAAATAATATTCACTAGAGTTTGTTACCCGTGGAAGGGTCCAAGTTACTGCGGAGAATCTGCAGCTCCGCAGCAACCTCAGTTCTTGTCTCCTCGGAAGGAAGAATTCCACTGAGGGGCATAAGGCAGAAAAAGAGACCGAGGCAAGTTTCAGAGCAGGAGTGGAGGTTCATTTAAAAAGGATTTAAGGCAGGAAAGTACACTTGGAAGAGACCCAAGCAGGCACCAAAATCAAGTGCCCCATTTAACCTTGATCCTAGGACTTTATAGGCTGCCAGTCCCCATGATTCTTCCCTGAGGGCCAGCTGCCCGCATGCGCCATGCGCTCCTCACCCTCAGGGTGGGAGGCTGTGTGGTGTGTTTAGGAAGTGGTATGCACGCCCATCTGAAGCTTTCTTCTCTTTTCTGATGAGGTGCCCCCAGAAGGTCACATTCTGCCATTCTGTCTGTTAATGCACAAAGTTGCTTCTCCTGGCGCCTGCCTTCAGTTAACAGTTGAGTGCAACAGGTGTGGACCATCAGGAAACAGCCTCTCCCTGGCACTGGCTGCCACGTTATCACCTTTAAAGAAGCAGGTGCGGCCGGGCGCGGTGGCTCAAGCCTGTAATCCCAGCACTGTGGGAGGCCGAGGTGGGTGGATCACGAGGTCAAGAGATCGAGACCATCCTGGTCAACATGGTGAAACCCCGTCTCTACTAAAAATACAAAAAATTAGCTGGGCATGGTGGCG
>NW_016108150.1:164614-167028 GCF_001604975.1 Cebus imitator
TTACTGCAGAGTCTGGTTGTGTTTTGAAATTTGTGTTGTTCAAATTTCTTACATCCTTACTGGATTTTTGTCTGCTTATCACTTACTAGGAAAATGATGTGAAAATCCGCCATGGTGATGTAGATTTGAATGTCTATTTTTCTCTTTGTTCTGTCTATTTTTGCTTTCTATATTTTGAAGCTAAATTATTAGGTGCATAGCAATATAGAATTGCTGTATCTTCCTGGAAACAGAGCCTCTTTTTTCATCATGAAATGCATCTCTTTGTTTTTAGCAATGCCTCTGCCTTGGGGACACAGCTGTCCCTCTGTGTCCATGGGGGTGGGCTCCAGGATGCCCCCCCCACAGATACCCAAGTCTGAGGTTGTTCAAGTCCCTAATATAAAATGGCACAGTAGTTGCATTTAAGCTGCACACATGCTCCTATATACTTAAAATCATCTGTAGATTACTTATAGTACAAAATACAATGCAAATGCTATATAAATAGTTGTTATATTGGCTTATTTGTATTTTTAATTTTTATTGGTTTTTTTTGTTTGTTTGTTTTGAGATGGAGTCTCGCTCTGTCACCAGGCTGGAGTGCAGTGGCACGATCTCAGCTCACTGCAACCTCCGCCTCCTGGGTTCAAGTGATTCCCCTGCCTCAGCCTCCCGAGTAGCTGGGACTACAGGCACATGCCACCAAGCCCGGCTAATTTTTTGGTTTTTTTCAGTAGAGACGGGCCTTCACCATGTTGGCCAGAATGGTCTCGATCTCTTGACCTCGTGATCCACCTGCCTTGGCCTCGCAAAGTGCTGGGAATACAGACATGAGCCACTGCGCCCAGCTAATTTTTATTGTCAATTGCTTTTTGTTCATATATTTTTGATCCTTGGTGGAATCTGTGATCTGGAGCCCACAGATGCAGTAGACCCACTGTGTGCCCTGTTAACCTGGCTTTCCAGTTTCCATCTGTGATATGAAGCCCACAAATGCAGAAGACCCACTGTGCATCCTGTTAACCTGGCTGTTCCCGTTTCCATCTGTGACATGGAGCCCACAGCTGCAGTAGACCCACTGTGTGCCGTTAACGTGGCTCTTCCGGTTTCCATCTGTGATCTGGAGCCCACAAATGCAGAAGACCCACTGTGTGTCCTGTTAACCTGGCTCTTCCTGTTTCCATCTGTGATATGAAGGCCACAGATGCAGAAGACCCACTGTGTGTCCTGTTAACCTAGCTCTTCTCATTTCCATCTGTGATCTGTCTGAAATGTCCAAACCTTTATCTCGTGGGTGTTTAATTGTCTGGGTTTTTCCTCGGCCTTTTTTCTCCTGTTGTGCTGGTGGTTTTTCATTAAGCAGTAGATGATGTGGGAAATGTGTAAGGATCATCTCAGCCCTGGGCTGGTGTCCTCCCCTCCAGAGGATTTACTGCTGTGGAAGGAGCAGGGCTGGATCATCCGAATGCACTCTGGGAGGGGCTGCATGCCTTTGGGCAGCTGATCCAGCTTCTGTTTGTCCCCCTCCTGGCAAAGTCCTTGCTCCCTTTCCAGGTCCCCACTGAATGAGAGTTTCCCAGGCCCCTCCTCCCTGGCGGTCCTTGAATTCCAGACGGTATCTCCCCACCCTGTGCCGTTGTCAGAAGCTCCAAGATGAGCTCTCTGCTTATCAGACAGCAGCAAGCCCTGAGGGCTTAGACATGTGACAGGTGCCCAGTGTCTGTGAGCTCCACATCTGCCCAGGATGTTGGCCCTTTGAGGCTGGACTGCCTTGGCACCTCCAAAACACCCTCAAAAAATGTGTTCAGCTTTTCTGGTTGCTCTTGGCGGCAGGCTTGGGTGTAAGGTGTACAGGCAAACACACCGCAGCCAGAGGAGGAAGCTGTCCCATGTCCATGCAGACACTAGCCCTGAGATAGTGCCTCAGGGTTAGGGGAGGAGCAGTGTCCTGCTTGCTGGCCCGCTGCAGCCCTGCATCCCAGCAGCTGCCCTCGTCCCCTCCCTGCCTGGCTCCGTAACAAGAGCAGATGCCCACTCTTGAATAACCAACTTTGCACGTTACCTGTTAATGAAGATAATCAATAACGCTGTAACTGCAGCACACACATGCTGTACTTCTTCCCGTTCTCCCAAGAGCTCTAGAAAATAATTCTTACTATAATATTACTCAGCATATGCATTATGACTCCATAAATGCAATTTGTCTTCTGTCCTCACACATTTTTCCTTACAATTAATATCTTTTTTTGCTTAATTTGATCAAGAATAAATTCATTCCCAAACTCTCACCTTATACTTAGCTCCCCTCTCAATAGTCAAACTCGTAGGCCCCTCCCACTTACCGGCAGACAGGGACCCTGCGTGGCCTCCCCCGCTTACCGGCAGACAGGGACCCTGCGTGGCCTCCCCCGCTTACCGGCAGACAGGGACCC
>NW_016108150.1:167373-173962 GCF_001604975.1 Cebus imitator
GCTTACCGGCAGACAGGGACCCTGCGTGGCCTCCCCTGCTTACGAGCAGACAGGGATCCTGCGTGGCCTCCCCCGCTTACCGGCAGACAGGGACCTTCCTCCCCGCCAGGCTGGACACGCTGTTTCCAAGGTCTCGTGGCCTCCTCTTTCCTGCCTACTGCCTTGGGCTCCTGGGAAGAGATCTCCACGGTGCTGAAAACCCGAATGGGAAACCCCGCACCCTGGCGCTGGGATCTTCGGGTGGGCACTAGCCCCCGAGTCGCTTTGGAAACTGTCCTACTTTCCTCTGTCTTAGAACTCAGGATCCAAGAAATGGCGTCCATGGGGATAGGGAACAAGCCATTCCTGGACATCCAGCCCAGCAGTGCAGCGATCAGCAGCCGGGCCCACGGCTGCACCGTCCAAGGCACAGGTAACATGGCCTCAGCCCCGCCCTCACTCGCCCTGCAGAGCACATGGGGCCTGCGGCCGACGTGGTGGGTGGGACGGGCACGTCTTCGGGGGCAAAGCCTGGTCGGCCTTCTGGACGGCCCTGATCCCATTCCTGAACTTGGCGGCACTTCTGGAGTGGAGGCCGGCCCGACCTGCTTTCTGTCCCTTTCCAGAGTCACAAGCGAGAGGGTCCGCAGTGGTGCCCTCCTTCGACCATGCCGCCCCCTGCAAGCGGCCACACTCCACCATCTCGGACAGCAGCACCTCCTCCTCCAGCAGCCAAGCCTCCATCCTGGGGTCGCCAGGCCTGCTTGTGTCCGCCAGCCCAGCCCACCCGGGCCTGTGGAGCCCTGCCCACGGCCCCTGGTCATCTGACATCAGAGCCTGCGTCGAGGAAGATGAGCCAGAGCCAGAGCTGGAGACGGGCACCCAGGCTGCGGTGCGTGAGGGGCTCCCACTGTGCCACTGAGCCGGGCACACCAGGCCTGACGGCTGTCGGGGTACAGATGCCCATCAGGCGGCCAGGACGATACACAGGGAGCAGTAGGGCATGTGTCCAGGTGTTTCCCAGGATTTTAGATACTCCCAAACATTTTCAAACAAATTTAAACTTTTATTTAAAAAACAAAACTTCCATTTCCACCCAAGACAACATCATAGGAAACAGACTGAAAACAAAAGAAACAGACAAAACATGAAACAGATGTCAAGACAGACATTTGGCAACAAAGGACCGTGATCCCTGAGAGACAGGAGGACGGCAGGTGAGCCTGGAGGTGCCCCAACCTCTGCCCTGAGAGGTTCCAGGCCTCAGTGCAGGGAGAGTCCAGGAAGAGCCCAGCAGCCTCCGTGAGTTGGAGAAACCACATCAGCAGGCGTTTGAGGTCAGAGAGACACCTGCTGGAGAAGGACTCACCCGATCGGCCCCTCCAGTGGGGTGCTACCCATTCGCACACTCCAGCAGGGAGGCTGCCAGGCTGGGAGAAGCCTTTGACTGAAGATCAGTTCCTGGTGCTCACGTGGGCTGGGGACAGGACCCGTTCCCAGCAGCCAGCCTGTGAGCATTAGGTGGAGTTCTCAGAAGGTCGTGCCTCAGGAGTGGGGGTAATTAGCCCTAGAATGAGCCCTGCTCCTGACCAACCTACAAAATCATAAAAGCAAGACCAAAAATGATCAGACTTTTGCAGATAATTCACTCCGTCCCCGACCAAAGCTCGAGATGATCTCTAGTTCCCGAAGTGTCTGCACCCTGCAGGGTAAACTCAGGGTGCCCGACCTCAGAGTTCACAGCTTGCAGAGGCGCAGCAAAGTGCAGACATGCCAGGGAGAGTCACCGCTGGGCAAGCCGACCGTGCAGAGCCGGCACTGGAGCGAGAACAACAGAACTCACACCGTGGCTGCACTTGCATCCCAGACGTCCAAAAAGTTCAGAAATCGCATGGAAGAGACCAAGAAGACCCAGACTGGCCTTATGGGGAGAGAACCCACAATATTGACAGTGAAAACTACCCGGGATGGGGGAACTGGCTGGATTTCACAGAAGAGACTGTGAGGCAGCTTCAAGAGGCATCGGTGGAAGCTGGTTGCATTAGTCAGGTCTCCCAGACAGAAGCAATAGGAGATAGCTTGATGTATATACAGACAGATAGATCAATAGATAGGCAGACAGACCAGCAGACAGCTCAGAGGGGCCTTGGGGGGTCAGCTGACACAATTGTGGCAGGTAAAAAGCCCCACAGTAGGCCGCCCACAAGCTGGAGACCCAAGGAAGCTGCTGCTGTGGCTCAGTCCAAGTCCTAAAGCCTCAGAGCCAGGGAGGCCAGTGGCGTGACTCAGAGGCCAAAGGCCTGAGAACACGGGGCCACTGGTGTAAGTCTGGAGTCCTGTAGACCCTGTGAACTCCAAACACAAGAGACGTGAATGCACATCATAATCAAACTGCATAGAACCAGGGATAAGCAGAAAATCCTAAAAGCAGTCAGAGAACAAGGGCACATTTTGTTGGGAGGCACAAATCTGATGAGGACAGCCAACCTCTCGGGAGCAGCTGACTTCTTGGGAGCAGCCAACTTCTCGGGGAGAGCCGACTCCTCAGGGAGAGCCGACTTCTCGGGAAGAGCCGACTTCTCGGGACGGCCGACTTCTCGGGACGGCCGACTCCTCGGGACGGCCAACTTCTCGGGGAGAGCCGACTCCTCGGGGACGGCCGAATTCTCGGGACGGCCGACTCCTCGGGAGCAGCCCGTGTGGGTGAGGCAGCGTAATGTCCTAAGGAGAAAACTGCCAAAGTCAAATTCTGTGCCTGACAAAATCTTTCCAAAGGAAGGTGAAGTAAAGACATTTGCGTACACACGGAAGCTAACATAATTCGTCACCCGCAGACCCGCACTGCAAGAAACGTTAAAGGGTGTGCTTCAGGAAAAGAAAAATGAAGAGCCTGTGCACAAGACGATTTCCCTCCTGTTATTTAACTCTCTTTAACGCATCTCCCATTTGCCCCAAGAAGTGAGCCCTGGAAGTGAGCTGCACTTTTTTTTCTAAATGGGAAACGGGTTAAAAGATTAGTGCTTGGCCGGGTGTGGTGGCTCATGTCTAATCCCAGCACTTTGGGAGGCTGAGGCCAGAGGGTCACTTGAGCCCAGGAATTGGGGATTATCCTGGGAAACATAGCAAGACTGCATCTCTGTCAAAAAAATAAAAGCTAACTGTCTAAACAAAAGTATTAATGTATCTGCGGTTTGTACTCTACGTCTGGGTGAGCTGCGCAGCCGCAGTAGCATGAGGGCTGGGAGAAGCTGGATATGATACGTGAAGTGAGGTGGTACCACTTGACGGTAGATTGTGGTAAGCTAAAGACATACTTAGAAACCCTTGAAACAATCACTAACATAACAAAACAATGACAGCTAATAAACCGTCAGAGGAGATAAAATTGAATTTTTAGAAATCCAGTCCAGGCTGGGCGCGGTGGCTCACGCCTGTCATCCCAGCACTTTGGGAGGCTGAGGCAGGCGGATTGCTGGAGCTTAGGAGTTTGAGACCAGCCTGGGTGACACGGTAAAATCCCATCTCTACTAAAATGCAAAAATTTAGCCGGGTGTGGCGGCATGTGCCTGTAGTCCCAGCTACTTGGGAGTCTGAGGCAGGAGAATTGCAAGAATCTGGGAGGCGGAGGTTGCAGTGAGCCAAGATCGCGCCACTGCACTCTGCCTGGGTTACAGAGCGAGACTCCGTCTAAAAAGAATCCAGTCTAAATATTTGTAGAAAAAGAGGGAAAGGGAAGGTGGGTGGGGGGTGACACAGAAGACACATGGTGAGAGATGGAAGCAGTGGTCATCGCAGCAAATGCGAGCAGGGCGCAGGACGCCGGCGAGCCAGACAGCGCTGCTCTCTGGGTTGCGTGAATGCAGGAGTAGCTTCACAGGTGTGCTCTTGTATCCAGAGTCGTCAAACTGCATGCTTTAAAGATGTGCAGTTCACTGTATGTCGCTTAAATCCCAACAAAGCAGTATTTTTAAAAAGTACAAGCATGCGCACAGCACATCCCGGGAGGCAGGGGCTGTGCACACAGAAGTCAGTTACCTCCACATCCTGAGCGTGGACAGTCACCACCACGCAGCCCCAGAGGCCGCCCAGCTCTAGGCGCACTCTGGCACTGCCTGGGACAGGTGCCCTCAGGAACCCAAATGCCACTGCCCCCATGAAAACCACTTCAAGAGTGTTGCCTCGAATCGGAAAGCATCTAAGCCCCGTCAGAGGCTGTGGACGTGGAGGCTGCTGGGGGCCCCGGGTGTGCAGGGGCAGAGCCAGGTGCGGGGGCACAGCTCATGCCCGTGGCCAACCCACTGGGGAGCCATGCGGGGGCTACGCTGGGGCCAGCATGAGTGACTGCACCATCCTGAGCACATCCTTGGGCCTCCCAGGACCTTGGTGCCTCCCATCTGGGCTGGCACAAGCCTCTAGTCTCTCTCCGGGTAGCATGGAGCCTGGATGTGGGTGCATCCCCGCAGGACTGAGGCGCCTGTGGGGAAGGAGGTGTCCATCCCCGGGAGCCCATCTTGTTCCTGCTTTTTGTTTAACCCACGGGCTCTTTGGCCTCATTTTCTGTTGTTTTGTTTTTTCAGGGTTAACACATTTATTTTTCTTGTATAAAAACCCTTTGTTGTGGCCACAGCTGGAGCGTGGGTCCTCTGCACGGAGACTTTGGTGTGGGTCTTGACGAGGTGGTCAGTGAATTCCTGATACGGAGACTTGGTGAATACAGGCTCCTTCCAGAGGTCGGGGGTCAGGTAGCTGTAAGTCAGAGATGGCATCAAAGGTGGCCTTGTCGGGTGGCAGTGCACCCCCTGGCTGAGGTGTGGCAGTCACTGATACCAGCCATCATGAGCAGCTTCTTGGGCACAGGGGCTGAGACAATGCCAGTGCCCCTGGGTGCAGGGAGGAGGCCCCAGCACAGAGCCACAGTGGCCCGTCACCTTGCAAGGGACGGTGTGGGGCTTGCCGAACTTGTTCCCCCAGTAGCCTCTGCGCACGGGGACAATGGAGAGCTTGCCCAGGGTGATGGCCCCACGGATGGCGGTGGCCACCTCCTTGGAGCACTTAATACCCAGACCGACGTGGCCATTGTAGTCCCCAGAGGCAGCAAACGCCTTGAACCTGGTGTGCTGGCCACCGGGTCTGCTTCTGCACCGGCATCATCTTCAAAACCTCATCCTTGAGTGCGGCCCCCAGGAAAAAGTCAGTGATCTCAGATTCCTTGATGGGCAGAGAGAAGAGAGAGATCTCCTCCGGGGACTTGATCTTCATGTCCCTGACCAGGCAGCCCGGCTTGGTGACGGGCGTCCCCTCCTTGTCCTCAGCCTTGCCTCCGTGAGCTCCGCGGCCTCAGCCTCAGCATGGCCGTGACCCTGGCCCCGGATGCCACTGCTGAAACCTCCATGGAAGCCACTGTGGTTCCCCATCCCTGGGCCCCACCACTGCACCGGCATCATCGCCATTTGGTGTTTTCTCGGAGAAGAAGCCGTTTTCTGTTTCTTGAGTTTCACTGCATGTCCAAACTGTCCCGGAGCCAGTCCCAGTGTGAAATGGCGGCTTCCTGCTGGCCATCTTTCCACACTGGGATTTGACTCTGATTTCCAAAAGGCAGGGTTAGGAAATACCTGTTTCTAAGCAGAGTGGTGCTTCTGTCTGAATCAGGCCTCATGGGCTTCACCAACAGACATGAAGGTTTCATTTAGACAAGAAACGTTTCTCCATAGGATTCCGGGCCATGAGCTGAAGCTGGTGCTGAGAAGCAGCGAGGCGGCCACTATGGCCCTCAGGGTCACTGGTCCCGCCGTCTGAGGCCACCTCCACCCAGTACTGGGAGCTGGGGGGCCCACAGGGGACATGGGGACAGCCTCAATGCAGTGATGCCAGCGCGGAGGCATCGCTGAGCACATTGGGGGACAGCCCCAGAGCCCCAGCCTGACCCAGCTCCTCCCAGAGTTGCTCTCTGCCTGGGAGAGCTGATGGCCACGGTCCCACAGCGGCCCCCTCACCTTGACCACCTATGCCTCCTTCCAAGCTGCCCGAGCAATACTGGGCGGTGAGCTCCATGGCTCCCACCCACGCCTCAGCACCAGGATCCCCCAGGGAGGGTGAGGGATCCTCCCCACCCACACCTCAGCACCCAACCCCCCCAGGGAGACTGTGGGATCCTCCCCACCCACACCTCAGCACCCAACCCCCCCAGGGAGACTGTGGGATCCTCCCCACCCACACCTCAGCACCCAAACCCCCCAGGGAGACTGTGGGATCCTCCCCACCCACACCTCAGCACCCAACCCCCCCAGGGAGACTGTGGGATCCTCCTTGCCCACCTCGGCACCCAAACCCCCCGAGAGTGTGGGATGCTCCCCGCCCACACCTCAGCACCCAAACCCCTCAGGGAGAGTGAGGGATCCTCCCTACCCATGCCTCAGCAGCAGGACCCCCCAGGGAGACTGAAGGATCCTCCCCACCCACACCTCAGCACCCAAATCCCCCAGGGAGAGTGTGGGATCCTCCCCACCCACACCTCAGCGCCCAAACCCCCCCAGGGAGAGTGTGGGATCCTCCCCGCCCACACCTCAGCGCCCAAACCCCCCAGGGAGAGTGTGGGATCCTCCCCGCCCAC
>NW_016108150.1:174357-180426 GCF_001604975.1 Cebus imitator
GCCCAAACCCCCCCAGGGAGAGTGTGGGATCCTCCCCGCCCACACCTCAGCGCCCAAACCCCCCCAGGGAGAGTGTGGGATCCTCCCCGCCCACACCTCAGCGCCCAAACCCCTCAGGGAGAGTGTGGGATCCTCCCCGCCCACACCTCAGCGCCCAAACCCCTCAGGGAGAGTGAGGGATCCTCCCCACCCACACCTCAGCGCCCAAACCCCTCAGGGAGAGTGAGGGATCCTCCCTACCCATGCCTCAGCAGCAGGACTCCTCAGGGAGAGTGTGGGATCCTCCCTGCCCCCACCTCAATGCTGGGAGCCGGGAAGGTGTGTGATTTCCTCCCCCGCTCAGCAGGTGTAGGACCCCACCATCCTAGTGCTCAGGGCTGGTGGTCAGTGAGGTGGTTTCTAAACCAAGCCCCCGGAGGAGCCAGCCTGGGACTCTGTGGACAAGGTTGGGGTGCCCGCAGTGAGCTCTAGCCCTCCCCAGGACCCTCTGGGCCCAGCCAGTGCCTCCTTCCAAGTTGCCTGAGCAATGCCGGGTGGTGAGCTCCACAGCTCTCACCCACACCTCAGCATCATCCCCAAGGTGCCCCAGCACCTTGGCTGGGCCCAAGCTGAGCACCTGGGGCCTAGGTCCAGGATTCAGTTACAAAACGATGGGTGAACGTAGGTTCTGTGTGCCTGTGACACAGAGAGACTGTTTTCCACAACTCGAGGTAAGTCACATGAGAGCTTGTGTGTCACATGTGCACCTGCTACAAGGCAGACGCTCTTGTTCCACATCGGAGCAGCAAACCCTGTTACCCACGGAACCCCCATGACAGCAGCTGGGTGGTGCTGCAGCCGCCCCGTGCCCCATCTGGCTGGGACCTGGATCCCCTAAGCTGTAGATCCGCCCCGCAGAGGTGGCCGCACAGAGCCTCCTGAGCTTTGGTACCGGAGGCAGGCGCCTCGATGCTCCCCGTCCTGCCCTGCCACCATGTGTCCGTCTCAGAGGCCTCACTGGGGGCCAGGCACGCCTGTGCTGTCGCAGCCTTAGCGGGCAGAGTCCTGGGGAGAGGCCCGTGGGATGTGAGTAGCAGCAGTTTTGTCTGGACAGCTGTGATGGAGGCGGGTCCTCCAGGGAGAGCCCCCGTGGTGTCTCCAGACTATGCGCGGGCCTGGACAGGAAGCTCTCAGGCAGGGGCTGCCACGCCAAAGCTCAGGGCCTGCCGTCGCCCACAGTGGCCCCCACCAGGCCTGGCCTGGCCTCTCTTGCTTCCCTCCTGGATGGCTCCCCTACTCTCCGTCCAGCAGGGACTCAGCCCTGCACGCCAGCCGCAGCTCCCCGTGCTCGTGCAGCCCAGAGCTCTCCCACCCTCCAAAGGTCATGGGGTGACCCAGGGTGGGAGCACCAGTCCCCGACCCCCCAGCCCCATGCCCACCGCCCATGGCCAGTGTCTCAGAGCCAGGGTGAGCCATCCTAGGACCAGTGTGCTTCATGACCTTGCAGACCAGTAAAGACCAGTGAAGGCCAGTGGGCGGGATGCTCCGGCATCTCTGCACAGAACTGGAATCTTGGCTCATTTTGGTTTTAGTAGGTCTTGTGGAGTTAGCAAGGCATCTCTTGAGTTAGTCTGAGAAAGACCTCCCCCGTTTCCAGTGGCATTTCCCGTAGGGAGCCCAGAGCTGTGGCCCCCCGTTGGAATGGTGGGCCTGAGGCTGACGGGCGCTGTGCTGGGTGGTTCTGCTGGAATGGGAACCCCAAGAGGACCACCCCTCTCCAAAAGAAAGAACAGTAAGGGAGAGAGGGAGGCTGCGGGGCCTGCCCTTCCCTCTCCCACTACCGCCTCTGTCTCTCTCTCTTTCTCTCTGTACTAGTCTCTCCTAGTCTCTGTCTCCCTCTCTGTGTCTGTCTCCCTTTCTCCCTGCCTCTCAATGTCTCTCTCTGTCCCTCTGTCTCTGTTTCTGTCAGTCTGTTTACTAGTCTCTCTCTGTCTCTCTGTCTCTGCCTCTTTCTCTCAGTCTTCCTTGGCCTCTGTTTCTCACGGACGTGACCCTCCAAAGCCCATGAACATGAGGTGCCCTGCAGTGGCATGTGCTGACTCTGCCCCATGTGGCAGAGTTACTGGGACAGGCGAGTGCAGGCCCCCAGCAGCCGTCCACACCGTCAGCGCCGAGAGTGAACCGTGGGCACCGCCCACCACACAGGTGTATCGCGTTACCTGCAGCATTCCCGGCCACGCAGGTCCCAGGGTTGCAGACAGGACTCTGCAGCTCAGAGAGAGCTGGGGGCTCATCCAAGGCCACAGGGAGGCTCCACCTCTCGCAGCCACTCGCTCTTGTGGAAAGCAGGAGCCAGTGGCTGGGAGAGGTGCCCTGGGGGAGAATGAGAGGCACAGGGAAGGGGCGAAGCGGCAGCTCCATTCCTGGCCCCTCATCTCTCACCCCAGGTTCGAGGCAAAGTGCAGGAGCGGCCCCGGTGGGAAGGGAACTCAGCACCGAGTGAGGGGGCTCAGGTCCGGCCTGTTCTCTGCCCCATTGACTGTGAGGGGCCAGGGCTGGGCAGCGGCCCCGCTCGGACCGTGAACAGGACCCGCCTGCCGCCCTCACGGGCCGCCAGCACGAACGCCTGCCAAGGCTGGCTTTCTGCAGCATGGAGCACAGGCCTCTCTGCCCAGCCCTGCGTGGGCATGGGCTGCCCTTCTGTGACAGCTGGGTGCCTGAGCCAAGCAACCCCCAACGGCAGGGTTCCCGGAGGCCGGGCAGACACAGGCGTCCCGGGACCAAAATAGCAGTCAGATGACAGGGGTCCATGGCAGGGCCCCAGGCGACGGCTCCCAGCTGCTGCAGCTAAAGATAGGCCTGAAGGGCACAGGGCTCGGGGAAGCCGTGAGGAGCAAGCACCGGCCTGTCTCGGGCCGTGGGCACAATGAGGTCACTCCGCTTCCTTTCGGCGGAAGCCCTGGTTTCCCACCCCCAGGTGGCCCGGCACAGCCTGGACAGCGTGGCCCACAACCTCTACCCGCTCCTGTTCAAAGCCAGCTACCTGCTGGAGCAGGCGGAGGTGACGCGCGCGGTGCTGGGGCGCTGGCCCCTGGAGGAGTTCCGCCTGGGAGCGCTGCTGGGTCCCACTGCCGAGCACCCCCAGGACCTGCGAGACCGAGCCTGCCGGGCCTGCCTGGAGGCGCTGGTGCGCGGCCTCGGGGACCACGCGCGGGAGGACCCGCGCGCGCGGCGGCTGCGGGTGGCCGACCTCACCGGCCTCCGAGACGTGCAGGTGCAGCGGTGCCCGTGCGGGAGCGCGCTGGGCAGGTGGGGCCGCACCCGGCTGCTGGCCAGGACCTGCTGTGAGCTGCAGGCACAGCCCCTGGCAGTTGGGCGCCCGGTCGAGGTCCTCGCCGACCTCTTCGTCACTGAGGGCAACTTCCAGGAGGTGGTGCAGGCCCTCGGGCCGGGGGGCCCGGCCCCTCTGCGCGTGCGCTGCCCCTCCTTACGCGCGGACAGCTTGAGCCCCGACCAGCTCCTGCGCGTGCTGCGCCTGGCCGGCCCGGGCACCCTGCGCAAGCTGGAGGTGGTGCACAACGTGCGGCTGCACGCCGGCCACGTGCAGCAGCTGCTGGCCCAGGTGGGCTTTCCCCGGCTGGCCTCGCTCACCCTGCCCACCAAGGCCTTTGATGCACCCCCCACCTGCGTCTCCGCTCCCGACGGCCAGGACCCCCTCCTCGCCTCCATTGCCCGGGAGCTCGGCAAGATGACGCAGCTCACGGAGCTCAGGGTGGCCTTCTCCACGTTGACAGGGAAGATCCCGACGCTGCTTGGGTGAGTCTCAGGGACGGGACTGAGGGTGGGCTCGTGGCTGCAGAGGCAGGAAGAGATGGTCCGGGGGCCTGCTCACCTCCAAGGCCACGAGCCCGCACCGCCCCGGCCTTGCACTCCAGGCGGGGCCAGAGCGGCAGGACCACGGCCCCGCCCGGGGTTCAGGGCACGGAGAGTCAGAGCCACCGAAAAAGAACCGGGAGCCGTGTGTGACTCAGGGACGTGGAGAGAATGCCAATTAGCAAAAAAGAATATGCAAATCACTAAACGGACACAGCGGAAGCCCCGTCAGGAGCGGGCGGGGGGCGGGGGGAGTCGTCTACTAAGGATAACAAATCACCCCAGCACCCGGCGCTTCAAACAGCCTGAGCCCCCAGCTCCTTCTTGGGACCCTCCTCTCACCTGTGCTCCTTCCCCCTGTCCTGCAGCCCCCTGCAGACCCCATTGAGAGTGCTGGACCTGGCCAACTGTGCTCTGAACCACACAGACATGGCCTTCTTGGCAGACTGTGCCCACACTGCCCACCTGGAGGTGCTGGACCTCAGTGGACACAACCTGGTCAGCCTGTACCCCTCGACCTTCTTCAGGCTGCTCGGCCAGGCCGCCCGGACGCTGAGGATCCTGGTGCTGGAGGAGTGTGGCATCACAGACAGCCACGTGGGCATGCTGATCCTGGGCCTGGGTCCCTGCCACCGGCTGCGCCAGCTCAAGCTCCTCGGGAACCCGCTGTCGGCCCGCGCCCTCCGGCGACTCTTCGCCGCCCTCAGTGAGCTCCCTGAGCTGCGCTGTATCGAGTTCCCGGTGCCCAAGGACTGCTACCCCGAGGGTGCCGCCTACCCCCAGGACGAGCTGGCCATGTCCAAGTTCGACCAGCAGAAATACGACGAGATCGCGGAGGAGCTGCGCGCCGTGCTGCTGCGGGCCGACAGGGAGGACATCCAGGTCTCCACGCCCCTCTTCGGAAGTTTCGACCCAGACATTCATGAAACAAGCAACGAGCTTGGTGCTTTCTTGCTGCAAGCTTTCAAAACTGCTCTAGAAAACTTCTCCAGAGCACTCAAACAAGTGGAGTAGCTCCCCCACTCACACCAGCCACAGGTCTTGAGTTTCAGCCTGCAGGGGCCCTGGGCTTCAGTCCAGGATCCCACGCTTGGGCCTGCCATTCATCCCCACCACCACCAAAGCAGTTCTTAGTGAAAATCTAGGCGAGCCTGCTAAGCGCTGTAGGAGAGGAAGCCTTGCCTTCCAGGAGCAGGGACATGCAGGGCCCCTGAGTGGCAGCAGGCAGGGTCCTGGAGGCCACCAAGAGAAGACTGCTGAGGGTCTGTGGCAGCAGACGGCACACAGCAAAGGGCAGAGCCCAGGAGTTGTGGGAAGCGGCCGACCTGGCCTCAGTGTGTGGGCACTGGGCCCAGGGTGAAGCTTCGGGGGCAGCTGTGATGGCTGCACAGTGGGGTGGAGGAGCAGAGAGAATGCATCGCAGAAACTGCATAAAACAAGCAGCCCACGAAAGACAACAGAAAAGAGGCGGAAACTGAGCAGCAAACCAGATGCTGCTTCCGGCAGGAGGCTCCCACGCACAGCTGGGCACGCCCCGCACCTGCCGCTGCAGGGACACTGGGCTTTTGGTTGCTGTTAGCGGCTTTTCTTCTCGCTTTGTGTAGCCCCCAGAACAGTGAGGAGCATCCGAGTGTGTGAGCAGAGGCGTCCCCTGAGGAGCCGCCCGGACCTGAGCGTTCAGGGCTGCGGGGAGGCCTCCGCCCCACCGCCCTCCCCTGCTCCTCACCAGCATTCGATGTGAGCCATGGGGCTCCATGCGCAGACTGACAGGAGCTATTCTAGGTGTTCAAGGCCTAGCACTTGGCCAGCCCCTGGAGAGGCTGAGAACCACCTAAGACACATTTGGACTTGGTGTCCACCAAGAAAAACTTTGTGCAAAGAAATAGCTGAGTACTAGAATGACGACATGCAAATAAAACAGAAGTGTGTTTTACGACGCTTACATCAGTGCCGTTCAGAGAGGTGAGTGCTTGGTATGGCTAAGTCCCCCTCAGACCCCAGACCAGGGATCTTGAGTCACTGTGTGCCCACTGCTCTGCTCAAAGGTCACACCCCATGCCAGCCCCTGCCCATGGGTGTGTCCCCACCCCCCGAGTCCACATGGCAGCCCCTGCCCATGGGTGTGTCCCCACCCCCCCAAGCCCACATGCCACCCCCACCCCAGGTGTCCCCACCCTAGAGGCCCCCGTGTCACCTCCTCCCAAGGTGTGTCCCCAC
>NW_016108150.1:181169-201399 GCF_001604975.1 Cebus imitator
CCAGAGGCCCCCGTGTCACCCCCTCTCCAGGTGTCCCCACCCCAGAGGCCCCCATGTCACCCTCACCCAGGTGTCTCCAGGTCACCCCCACCCAGCTGTGTCTCCATCCCCTTTGTCCTCTGCCCCAAGTGTGTCCAGGCCCTTCTCTGCACAGGGCGGAGGTCTGCCTAGGGCTTGGGTCCCCAGCATGAGTGCCATACAGGACCTGCCTCCCGGAGGCGTCTCAGAAATGGACGGCCCCCTGCCCAGTGGACAGATACATTCATCTGCCTGCTCTGCAACCACCCAAGTGCTCTCTGCTCGTGGCAGGCTGTGCCTTACTGGTCCAGGGACGTGTGCTTAATGGGGCGGCCGGCTCTTGGAAAGGGGCGGGGATGGGGTTGGGCCAATATTTTTAATGACCTACTTCTAACTCTAAAGCACAGAGTGGCTGCCACTGCGTTGTGTCTGAATTTTTATGGTAAGACTCAGCCTCTGGACGGCATGGTGACCAACCCTAAGGCCTGTGGCAGTGGAGCAGGGCCCAGGTGCTGGGTGTCCTGAGGTCTGGGATTGGGTGGGGCACACAGGTGCCTGCTGGTGTCAGTGGGCGGCGCTGAGGGCACAGGCTCCCAACATCTCCAGCTTCACAGATAGCCGGGGCTTCCCAAGGAAAAGCCCTTTCTGATAAGGCCAGTGGAGACTGGGGAGCAGCATGGGTGGGCTCAACGCCTCCCTCGCCTGTCCCGTGCAGGGCTCCCGCTGAGCCCATCGGCCCCGTCCTCATGGCTGTCAGCATTTGCAGGGTCTTTGTCCTTGCCCAATCTTGACTCCAGTCCTGGGTTGCACAGCACCTGCAGCCACACATCCGGGGTCTGCCGGGCCCAGGAACATGTCTGCTGGGTTTTCATGGAGAGCACTTCTCTACCACACAAGGCAAGCTGGTGGGAATCTAGCAAAACCATTAAGTAGATGAGCGTGCTGATCCAACCCAGCGCACATCCATGGCAGCTGTGGCTGGAGCTGCTCCTGGTGGAGCCTCAGGGTTCACCTGCCCAGGCCCACCCAGGCTTTCCAGGGCCAGTGGGTGAAGTGAGCAGGGTCCCCATGGGGGCTGCCATCTGGAGCCACTGATTCTGCCTCCCTTGGGTCTTCCACAGTGGCATGGGTGAGTGCAGTTCCTTAGAACATGGCACTGCTTCCTGTCCATCATCCTGGCAAGGAGTGGGGGCCGTTTTAGGGGCTCTGTCCTTCCTGCCTTAATGACTTGCTTCCCAGGTCAGGAAATGCTGATATTCTTGGAAGCCAAGGAGAGACTGGTGGACATGGCCAAGGGCCCTGGGCATCAGAGCTGCACTCATCCACCAGCGCTCTCCTGCTCTCCCTCTTCTGAGTTGAGCAAGGCTCCGTCAGCTGCCATCTGCTGCATCTGGGAGTCCCACTATCCATTGGCCCCACGCAGCCCCATGGTGGGGACACCGTGCTTGACCCCCCATCTCCATGCCTGTCACCCCGCCCACCCATCTCTGCCAGTCCAGAGCCCCTCAGCCCAGATCCTGTTCCCTGGCATCCAGCCCTGGCCCGTGTGTTGTACTGGACCGAGTGTAGAAAGTTATCACCAAGACAAAAGTATGCCAGATTGCAGGGTCATTTATTATGCTGGCGACCACAGAGGACTCACGTCTCTCCAACCTGTGGTGCCAAAAGGAGGGTGCCATGATTTTTTATACCCGAAAAACCACCTTGGGAGTGGGGGTGAGGGGCGGGGATGGGGATGAAAAGGTTTCGGACATTCCAAGGGCTAGGGGATTCTGTGATTCACCTCCTGGGCGGAGACAAGGGCGGGGGTCTCCGGACATTCCAAGGGCCAGGGGACTTTTGTCATTCTGTTTGTTACTTCAGTGGTTTACAGAAGTCAAGATATACATTTGTTTACACATCGTCTGGGTGGTGACAGAAGTCACAGATTTTAGCAGTTACTGATAAGGAAAGGTAAGCAGCTCTGCGTAGTTTTGCAGAACAAACTAGCAGTTCTATTTACAGAGGACAAGGACAGCAGTTATTGTGAGGAGAATGGGGCAGCCATTTCACCTTATCTAAAAACAGTTTTGCATTTTATAAAATAGTGTTGCTCAGGTTCTGGCTCTAGGCCAGCACAATATCACACGTGAGGAGCAGCTGCCTTGGAGCTGCGGCGTGGGGCCCCAGCACCCCCACCTCCCAGGAGGCCCCAGCACCTCTCCCTGCCTGTCAGCCACCAACCAGCTTCGAGAAGCTCTCCCAGCAGGGATTGCTCAGTCCTGGTGTCCTTGCTGAACACTGAGCAAAGCCATCTGCATGCCCCGACATGCTACTTTATGCCCAGGGCCTGTCTACCTTACACCTCCCTCCTGGGGCAGGACTTGACTCCTCCACCTGGACAAGCAGGTCATGAGAGGCGGGGCACTGCCTGAGGTCTCCCCAATTCCCAGGTGAGGGAGGTCTGCTTTCTCCATGGGGTGGGGGTTGCCGTGCTGGCACAAAGCGCTCCCGTGAATCTGGAGCTCACCCAGGGAACATCCAGGCGGTGGCGGCAGCAGCTCTCAGGGCGCACTTGTCCTGTGAGCCCAGCGCCACAGCGCGGCTACCCGACAGCGAGCCCCTCAGCCTGTCAGGGCGCAGCGGATGAGAGCCCTGCGAAGCTGCTGCAGAAGCCCTCCCGCTCCCACCACGCCTGGAGCTGATGGTTGGCTTACTGAAGCCCTGTTTTCTCAAGATTTCCCATGGAGCTGGCAAAAGCCACACGCTGGGCAACCCCTGGTCTTCACTGTTCCCACTCCTTTAGAACGCCCAGCATGGTGCAGCCCAGTGCGTCCCCTACTTGGCTGCCCACTGGAGGAGGACAGGCAGGGTGCAGGCTCAGGAGCTGTGGGAACCACCACGTCCCACCACGTGCCCAGAGGAGCTGGTCTGGGGACTGGTGAGGCTATGCAGAGAGATGGCACAGTGACAAGCACTCCGAGGCCCGAGAGTCCCGTTTGCAGTTCTCGGTCCTTCTCTGACATCTGACCGGTGTTCTCCATTCTTGCCCTCGTTTCATGAGACAGCCTTAACTTTCTAGGCTAGTGTGAATCCATCTCTGTCGCTTGCAACCAGAATCTTAAATTAACAGAGAAATACAGCAACTATTTTGTCAAACCCAGCATAAAGAGAAGAGCCCTTTCGGCCTCAACATATAAAACCCAGCGCAGTTACGCACACAAGTCAAGACAGGTGGAGCAAGCCCAGAGCTGTCTACACAGCAGGCTGCACCTGCCCCAGCCAGCCAGTGTCTAGGGCCGCTGCCTCCCCAAACACAGTGGCTCCTCCCAACACCGCGTGGGCCGTCCTCCTGCTGGCACGAGGCACCTCCAGGAGGAAGCAGCTGGAGCTGCTGGCTGCACACACTGCAGTTTGGCCTCTGCAATGTCAGTTTTGCTTTTATGTAGCTAAACCTAGTAAGTGAGAGTAACTTGAAAGCGGTTTCTCTCTTGTCCTTAAAGAGATGATCTTAGTACACTATGAAGCAATCACTTTTTAAACAATCCAACAGAGAACTCGTCAGTTACACATTTTAATTAGACATAACTTCTCTTTTAACAAACACACAGGTTATCTGGTGATGTTTTTTCATCAAAACACCCATCATTGCTGCAAGGTTTGCCTATTTTGTCTTTATGAAATCAACATGTATCTGCCAGTTCACACATACATACATATCTGCACACGTATGAAATATATGGGAATTATGGATCCTTATCGATGAATGTTAACAAAGAAGGAAGAAGTGCATCTACCAGCGAGCTGACCAGACTCACGAAGAGAAGTGCTGCTTCTTGTTTATTTTCAGAATGTCCAGGTCAACCGTGATGCCTTCTAACTTTATTCCAAAGTCAAGAAGTCTGAAGCAGCAAAATTAGAAAGTGCAATCTCAATGCCTCCCCACAAAAGTCCTTCCTTTTTAAGCCACTGCAACCTCACATATAATATTCACTCCAAACAAGGATTACAGTGCCCTCCTCTTCCCTAGGAACCTGGATCTGCATCTACCTAGGATCTCCTAGACCTCCATTCCTTACCCTGAAGGGTCCTCCCTGCTTTGCGGGTCAAGGTGTTAATAGTTCCTGTGACCTTCAAGAAAACAGCAGGAAAAATAATGCTTTACTCTGATGTCACTACAAATTCTGCACATACACCAACAAGCAAATTATCCTTTTTCGCAACTTTAAACCATTTTGGGTGAAGAGCATTCCACTGGAGCGCCACACGCACCCTCTCCTGCTGATTCTGCTTTGTGCTCAGCTTATCCAGGTATCTTTCGGTCCATCTGTGCAGTTATCAAATGGGACAACACTGTGTAAATATTCCACACCTAACACAATCCATTTCAAGATGGTGGCATCACATCAACACCCAAACTTGCTGACAGAAGGCAGCCGTGCCACACAAACACCAACGAATATCAACCCTATAGAAAGATCGTCTTCCGCGTGGGCACGGCGGCTCACGCCTGTAATCCCAGCACTTTGGGAGGCCGAGGCAGGCGGATCACCTGAGGTCAGGAGTTGGAGACCAGCCTGGCCAACATGGTGAAACTAAACGTGGTCTCAACTAAAAATACGAAAATTAGCCGGGCATGGTGGTAGGAGCCTGTAGTCCCAGCTACTCGAGAGGCTGAGGCAGGAGAATCACTTGAACCCTCAAGGTGGATATTGCAGTGAGCTGAGATTGTGCCACTGCACTCCAGCCTGGGGACAGAGCGAGACTCTGTCATTAAAACAAACAAACAAACAAAAAAAACAAAAAAAACTTGTCTTCCTAACTCTGCAGGACTGGGTCAGTGTCCACACTGGCTTGAAGGCTCTGAACACATTTACCTCACTGTAGAAGGAAGCTAGGCTATGAGCACACTGGACATTAGAAACAGCGTAACGATGATCAATTCACCTCGAATATCATTCACCTACAAAGTAATTACTGTATTTTCTTAATTTAAAGACAAACACAGAATGTTCATGCAGGGACACGCAGCAGACCAGACTGCCGCAGGAGTGGAGCCTGCACTGCTCTTTAGGAAGGGTCTGACGCACCAGGAAGTACAAACAAGGAGAGGAAGAGTTTCGTCCAGATTTACCTAAAAAATGACTTCTAAGCACCGGATGCGGTGGCTCACGCCTGTGATCCCAGCACTTTGGGAGGCCAAGGGGGGAGGATCACCTGAGGTCAGGAGTTTGAGACCATCCTGGCCAACATAGTGAAACCCCGTCTCTACTAAAAACACAAAAATTAGCCGGGTGTGATGGTGCGTGCCTGTGATCCCAACTACTCAGGAGGCTGAGGCAGGAAAATTGCTTGAACTCAGGAGGCAGAAGCTGCAGTGAGTCGAGATCACGCCACTGCACTCCAGCTTGGGGGACAGATTCCCTCTCAAAAAAAAAAAATAATAAAAATGACTTTTTCTTAAAGTGATGGTGGCAGAGCAGAAGACGTGACAGCAGAGCATCTGAGCAGCCTTAGCCGGGTGTGGGCGCCGAGAGCAGAGCCTGGTGGGAGGCCCATCTGCGGCAGGCAGCGCACGCCGGCACTGAGCCCGCCTCGGTGCTCACGGGGTTGGTTCCCAGGACTTCAAACAACGGAGGAGTGTAAAGTGTGTACGTCTCAGGGTACATCACGTGCTCCATGAATTGCAGCTCTCACACTGCCACGTGTTCTATGAGCTTTAGGATTTTTAACAGTGTGTCCTATTCCTGTAAGACAGGCAGGCAGGGAGAACCCTGCCCGTGCCCCTGCCTGGCCACTCACCATCAAATAACTGCACACAGGTTATCAGCAGTCCTGGAGAAAAGGTGCCTGGGCACAGACCAGCTCCCATGCTGCTCCCCGCGTGGCCTCGGGCAGGTTAGCTCTTCCACACCTCTGTCAAGTGAGGTGCGTGGGGACAAATTCACACAGCAGGCCCAAGGCGGTGTCCTTACAAGGACTGTGGGCAAGGCGGGCCCTGGACCGCCATCTGGGAACTCGGATTCTGGGAGAGCTCCCAGCACTGCTACTTAAGGGTGGCTCTGTGCCCACAGGGCTTGTGCCAACGACACAGACCATACCAAACTCATTCTCCTTCTGGACAGGCCAGGCGGCATGCCACGGGACCAGCCCTTAGTAAAAGCCCTGGCTGCCGAGTCCCCAGTGGGCTTGTTCTCAGAGTTAAGCAGGTCTGTGTGACTCCAGGGAGTGGGCCCTGGGGCGTCAGCACGTGGCTCCTCAGGGCACCACCCAATCTCCCTTTGGGGATTCTGCTTTGTGCTGTGAGCACCCCCCATGCTGGCCCCTGGGAGACCTCACAGCAGGCCACGTAACCCCGCAAAGAATAATGGTAACTCTTACTTCATAGGATTAGAATGAGGACCACATGAGTGAATGTGGACATGGGCTCAACTTCCAGCAGCCACGTGTGACACGGCTGGTAAATGCCTGTCCACCTTGTCGCTGCGGTAAACAATAATGTGTATAAAAACGTTTTGTAAAGAGTGAAGAGTTACACAAATAAAAGGTGGCATTATTACTTATAATGGCGAGTATTTCTGAGTAAATATCATCATTGCTAACAAATATCTGCTTGCTGAATACAGACACAAGCCAGATTCCAAACATACATTAAATAACAACTGGATACAGGAAACACTTCGTGTTTTTCCCCTTTATGGGGTGAGAGAGATCTTTAAAATATAAAACCTTGAAAATGTAACATTACCACTTTCTATTATCTGTTATGCAGTTCTAAACATTATCTGACAAATTCTTAATGTAATCTGGGGAGAGAGAAAAATAATTTGAGGAGAAAGTATTTAGGAAGTGATAAAACAGACAGAAAATTACTTGTGGTAAGGACCAGTATTGTATTTGACTTTTTTTTTACCCTGGAGCTGAAATACGAGGTGACACTTCTGCTTAATACAATACTGGCAGCTTAAAAATGCTTCAGATAAACTGTATCCCCAGCAGCTGCAAGCATCAGCAGGAAACCCTCTGTCTCTGCGGCTTCGCTGCCCTTCTGCTCAGAGGGTGGCAGGAGTGTAGGGCGCTGCTGATGGCTGATGATGTGGCCACGGCCCGGGCAGAAGGGACAGAAGACGCCGGAGACCCAGGAGGCACACGACTGCCTGGCCTCGAGTCACTAAAAGCAGCTTTATTTCATTCTTGTTTTACTTTTCGAGGATGGCTTTCTCTACCTTCTTAAACTTTTTCAGTTCAACAACGAGTTCCCAGTATTTGAGATACAGCCACATGAGTCTGCCATTCCGGCGTTTGTTGGTATTCCAGACGTCACCACAGTATGTATCATGCTGAAATATGTCGGTGAGACCGGCTCCCATCTCCAGGTCAGCAGCGACAGGGTCGACGGACGCTCGCACCAGTAAGCTCTTCTCCAGCTCCAGCCGCTTGCTGCGAGGAAGAAACAGGCTGCAGTAGATATTCTGTCTTTCTGTGAGGACAGCTTCAAACTCCTTCAGCAGAAGCCCGGCTCTCCTTTGCCAGTTCTCTTCCTTTTGGAGGCAGCTCAAATACGCACTTCTCAAAGGCTGCACCTGTCTTTTTTCTTGCATTACCTGAGCCCGTTCCTCTTCCAGAAGCTTCTTTTCTTCTACCAACTTGCGTCCCTGAGAGATAAGGGCTTCTCGATAACTAGCCGTTCTGTTTTGTTCCTTTTCAAGTTCTAAAGACAGCTGAGCAACGGCACGCCGATTTTCTGAGATCATGGCATGGTACCTGGCTTCCAGATCCCGTTGGAAAGCAGTGGTTCTCTGACGGTATGCTTCTCTCTCTTTTTCTATTTCTTTCTGGGACTCCCTAGACCAAATCCAACCTGACAGGAACGAATTGGAGAAAAATACACATAATGAAAAAGTTAGGGCTGAAGTTCTATAATCTTCACTTAAATCACAAGGCAGCTAAGCCAGCGTTTCAATAAAAGCTTAAGACCTCAGCCATACCATGAAGATCACTTTTATATAAAAATGTGTAACAGGCAAAGTTCTTCTCTTAAAATCAGGTAAGGGCTGGGTGACCAGAAGATCCTACCCCGGCCCTTTCCTTCTAATCTGTTGTTGCTAAGATCTGCCATTGCTTTTTTCTCCTCTCAGACCCTCCACATTTGCCTACTCTGGCTCCTGTACAATTGGCAAAGTTTAACATATTTGGGTTGGCTTCAACTACCACTGGCAAGGTTCTTATGGAAGTCGTATATAGCTTTGCCTGGTGGTCACTAGAAAACGGCCTGAGTGGGAGACACTGCTTATGTTTTGATAAGAGCACAAAAAATAAAGTGGGTTAAGAAGTTGAGCCTCAAGACACGGCGGGCGTCTTTCCTCCAACGGGAGACTGCTGGAATCTCACGAAAACGGGACGGGGATTGCTGGGAGGCTGCAGTGGGCACTGCCCGGCCCTGCCCCACACCGAGGAGCAGCAGGGCTGCCCTGCATGCAGAGAACCCAGTGTCTCTAAGACCTGATGACCCACAAAGCATGCTGGCCAGCAGGTGCCTGGCTCCGGATGCAGCCACCAACTCTTTCCCCATCCCACGAGTGACAGCTGGGTGTGTCTCAACAATCAAAAAATGACAGTGTGACAATACTTCCATCCACATTCCGAACCAATGCTATTGCTCTATAATTTAATGAATGTTGAAGCAACTACATGCTAAGTCTTAGTCTTCCAAAATAATGATGTGTTCTGCTTGTACATTCTAAGAGCAGCACGGATTTGAGTCCCCTGGAAAACAGATTTGTTCGGCAAATTTTCAAAGCCCAAGGCCCCAGAAGCCACTGAAAGCCGCAGTCTGGGTTCTCTCAGGCACATCCACCCTGCACCCCATCCCCCACGCCCCACTCTGTGGAACGCCTTCATCTGCAGCCCCTTCTAGAACCCCTGGAGTGTCCATCAACTGTAATGGTTCTCTCCCTCCTTTTGCTGCTTCCCCCAACTCAGGTGGTGTCCTTGCCATTCAGTTCTTTTTTCCCAGGTCATTAACGACCACTTCTGTGGGAGCAATTCCAGGACAGCAAGACTTCCGTTCGCCTGAAAGCCGGCCTCCCTTGGATACGCTGTTGCCACTTCACTGTGCAAGCACAAGACCAAATTCATCCTTCCTTAGCCAAAAAGAGCTGCTAGTCCTGCTTCAGATGACAACCCAAACTCATGTCATCCTTGTCTTCTCCCACTGACAAGAGCTCACAGGCAGGGGGCCCAACCAGGAAAGAGGCAGTCACAATGTCACTTGATAAGCACTGAGGGGTTTGCACAGGTGAGTGAGGAGACAGAAGGGAAGGCTCATCTGGTTTTGGTGAAGTCCAGGAAGGCTCATAAAGAGGTGAATGAACAAACTCTGGAAGGCTGAGCAGGAGCTGCAAGGAAAAGTCACCTCAAGTCAAACAAGCAGGGCAGGAGAGGGCATCAGAGAGCAAGAGCTTCCAGGCACCGTGTGTTCTGGGGACGTATGTTCTGGGGACGTATGTTCTGGGGATGGGGCTTATGTCAAGGAGAAGCTGGAGCTGGCTCTGGAAACTCTCAGGGGCTAAATGAGAGGAGTCCCCAAGAGATCCAGACAAGGAGCACGGGATGTGCCCTGCAGCCATGAGGAGTCAAAGGAATAACCTGATTTGGGAGCATCCAGCAGGTGTGGAGGACTGGAGGTGGGTCTGGGAGGGGTGGGCAGAACCAAGGGGAGGCAGGGGGCCGCTGCCTGATATAATCTGGGTGCAATCTCAGTCAAGTCACGTCCCTGACACATAAAACAACTAGAAAACTAACACAGACAATGACATACAGTTAAACATCAGACCACACCATACAGGCTGTGCTTACTGGGAAGTTTTTGGCTGGTTGGGGAGCCAGGCCAGGGAAGCTACAGCCAACTTTGCAGAGGAAAGTGTGGCACGACAGGCTGGGTGTCAGGAAAACCTTAATTCCGAGTCTGACCTGACAGACGTCTAGTGATTTTGGGCACAGGCAGCTTTTCAAAGCCTCAGTTTCAGTTGGGACTGCTGCTTCTGGGAAGACGGGGCGGACATCCTCCCCATTCTTCTTGCTAAGTACACTAAAAATCCTGGACATCATCTATAAAATGAGATGACTCTGAAAAGTGGAGAGAAGGCAAATTGGCTTGGGTCCTTGGGACCCCAGGAGCCACATGGGGGCAAGTCCTCCAGGTTTTCATTTTGCCTCATAGATCCCGGACTTGGAGCTGAAGACACAGGCATTGGAGATCTCGACGGTTGCACATAAAAAAGGAAACTCTAACAAAGCCTCCTCTCTCTGCCCAAAGGACCATGACAGGAGCCTGGCAGGAGAGAAAATGTTCCAACAATAATCACTCTACGTCAGCCAAACAACACGGAAAAACTGCGGCCCACCTCCACCCACACGGACAAAGGCGGAGCAGGCGCCGAGGCTCCCACTCCCACACAGCTGCAAACACAGGGTGTGGTCGGGGAAGCCACATGGGGAGCAACAGTGAGGTCTTCCTGGCAGGGGACACCAGTGGAGGCCAGTGGGCTGGAACTCCCAGCCCTTCCTCAGGGGCCCACGGGGGCCAGAGGCTGAGTGGGGAGCCTGGACTTCTAGCCCAACCTGGCAGTAAGGAGGCCGTGTGGCCCTTCCCCTGCCAGGGTGCTGTTCAAGAAAGCCAGCTAAAACCAAAGGTTTAAATAAAAACCAGTGTTTCATCACATAATACCCAAAATGCCCAGGGTCCAATAGAAAATCACTCATAACACCAAGGCCCAGGATGGGTCACGCTAAATGAACAAAAATAACCAACAGATGCCAATAGCCAGGTGAGAGATGGCAGTATTATCCAACAAGGGTTTTAGGGCAGCCGCCATGACAGAAAATAAACAGAGGACGGCCAGGTGCAGTGGCGCACACCTGTAATCCCAGAACCTTGGAAAGCCGTGGCAGGCAGATCATGAGGTCAAGAGATACAGACTATCCTGGCCAATATGGTGAAACCTCGTCTCTATAAAAAATACAAATATTATCTGGGCGTGGTGGTGCATGCCTGTAGTCCCAGCTATTCTGGAGGCTGAGGCAGAAGAATCACTTGAACCCAGGAGGCAGAGGTTGCAGTGAACAGAGATTGAGCCACTGCACTCCAGCCTGGCGACACAGTGAGACGCCATCTCTAAATAATTAATTAATTAATTAATTAATTAAATAGAAGACATAAGGAAGAACCAAATGAAAATTCTAGAACTGAAAAACGTAACAACTGGAAGAAAAACCAGAATGACAGAACAGACATGGAGAAGAGCAGCGGGCCCCAGGCAGAGGCTCGGGACGTCCCTCACCAGCACAGAGACAAGATCCTTCACAGTCTCACCACAGACATCATTCTACAGTCCATGAAAGTAACTCTACAGCATGACCATGTGAGGATTGCTCCAGAGACAAAAGCCTGGTTCAATATTCAAAAATCAATGTAATCTAACACATTACTAAGCTGATGAAGAAAAAATCACATGATCGCATCAATTAAAACAAAAAAAATGGATCAAATTCAACATCTATTCATGAAAAACAGAAATACAGGGAGCTTCCCTGACTTGATAAAGTGCATCTATGGAAAACCTGCAGCTGACGCTGTACTTAGCTGGGAGAGGCCAAGTGTGTTCTCTCTCAGGTCAGGGACCGTCCAACAGAGTCCCAGAAGCTCCAGCCAGTGCTGGACGGCAAGACAAAGAAACCAAAGCAAACAGGTTAGAAAGACGAAATACAACTAAAGTCTTATCCCTTATAATAAAATTAACTCAAATGGGAAGGGCTTAAATGTAAAACTAAAACTTTAGGGGAAAAAGCCTTCAGGATCTAGGGCTAGCAGAGTTCTCAGACTTCCATGAAAAGCATGGTTCATAAAAGGAAATGATAAGCTGCATTACAGCTGACACTGCAAACGCCCCTATGAAGGGAATGAAAAGACGGGCCACAGACTGGGAGGGGATGCTTGCAAGCCACATACCCAACTAAGCACCAGCATCTCAGACATGTTAACCACTCTCAAAACTCAATGTTGAAAAACAAGCAGTCCTATTAGAAAATGGCTGAAAGGCCGGGCGCGGTGGCTCAAGCCTGTAATCCCAGCACTTTGGGAGGCCGAGGCGGGTGGATCACGAGGTCAAGAGATCGAGACCATCCTGGTCAACATGGTGAAACCCCGTCTCTACTAAAAATACAAAAAAAAATTAGCTGGGCATGGTGGTGCATGCCTGTAATCCCAGCTACTCAGGAGGCTGAGGCAGGAGAATTGCCTGAACCCAGGAGGCGGAGGTTGCGGTGAGCCAAGATCGCGCCATTGCACTCCAGCCTGGGTAACAAGAGTGAAACTCCGTCTCAAAAAAAAAAAAAAAAAAAAAAAAAAAAAAAAAAAAAAAAAAAAAAAAGAAAATGGCTGAAAGATAAAAACACTCATTTCATCAGGATACGATGACGGCAGTAAGCACGTGAAGAGATGCGACATAGCTCACTAGAGCCACGATGAGAAGATGCTCAACACCGTACAGTAGAGCCACGAACAGAGGCGGCACCACACTCCCATTGGGACGGGCGGGACAGGACAGCAAAGAAACACCAAATGCTGACCAGGAGGTGGAGAAACTGATCCACTCATGTGTTGCTGGTGAGAACCTAAAACAGTGCAGCCACTTGGGAAAATATTTGGCCCTTTCTTAAAAAACTAAACGTGCAACTACCATAAAACCCAGTAATTGCACTTCTGGCCATTTATCCCAGAGAAATGAAAACTCGACATCTACACAAAAACCTGCACAATGATGTTTATGACAGCTTTATTCATAATAGCTGAGAACTGGAAATCACCCAGATGTTTTTCAGTGGTGAAACACACTGTGATACGTCCATGTCATCAAACATGACTCAGCAATGAAAATGCCGATGAACTACTGATACAGCAACAATCTGCATGGATCTCGGGGGATTATGCTGAGTGAAAAAAGCCAAGCCAAAAGGTTACATACCATTTGAGTACATTTATATAACACTCTTGAAATGACAGAAGTCTGGACATGAGGAACAGATTAGCGGCTGCTGGGAGTTGTGGAGGAAGGTGGGGTTCCCAAGGGCGGCATGAGGGTCCCCAGGACTGCTGCACCTTGACTGACTCCTGGCGGATGTCTTGGCTGTTACACTGCACTGTTGTTTTGCAGATGTTTCCACTGGGGAAAGCTGGGTAGAGGGTACATGGGCTCTCGGTATTACTGATCATAACTCCATGTGATTTACAATGACCCCAAAATACAATGTTTAATTAAAAGAAACTGAGTTGGACCCAGTGATCTGAACCAGTCCCTTTCAGCTCTAAGACGATGTTCTCTAGGTCAGGGGAGGAAAGAGGAGGTATAGGAACGCTAGAGGGAGAAAGCCTGGAGAGAGGAGATGGGGAAGGGGAATCAGGAAGACCGAGAGAAAAGTGGGGAAAGCAGAATGGCAGAGGGGTGTGAAGAGAGAGAAGCCCACTGGAGCGCTGAGATACTGAATATTCTCCCCAGGGAGCTACTCACGGTAAGAATTTCTCCACGGACTGCTCTTGCCTGAAAGCACAATTACAGGCAAGCACAATTATACACACGTCTACGTTATGTTCAGTAAAAACAAGCAAATGAAGTAGGTGATCAGGACAAAACTAGCCTCTCATCAATAAATCATTCAACAGTGTGTATCAAGTATTCATCTATCTTCCTCTTCTGGACTACACTGGGGCCGGTCAATGCTCCTGCGTGAAACAGAACCTCAAACACATCACAACACACCTTTGGAGAATCCTCCTAAGAAAGCCAAGTTAACAGTTACCTCTGACCACATGACCTCAGCAAAAAACCAAGAAGAAAAAATAAAATATTTTTCAACCCTTTTCAGGGACAAAAAGCATCATTTCAAAAGTCCGAGAAGGGAAGGCAAGAATTATTTCAAAAGTGAAAGTTATCATGAAAGGCTATAAAAGCTGGAGAGAGTCTGAAAAACAATTGGAAAATGAGTCACTGAAATTCAGGGCCTCTCCCAGCCTCAAAGCCAATTAATTATTACATTAGTAAGAGCAGTTTTAAGCCTTCCAACCCACTCACCCTAGCCACAGGCAACAGCAGCCTCTCCAAGTGCTAAGTGCTTTTTTTCCAAGCCTGCAGGCGGGTGAGCTTTTTAGGTGGCAGCCCCTTAGGGCTGTACGTGGACCAGCCTTGTCGTTCACCACGAAGCGGGCACTGTGCAGATCACTGAATCAAAAACCACCTGCTCTTACCAGCCTCCACTTGCTCTACAGCAAAACTTTTGACCTGCCACATCAAAGCAGATAAAAGGCCACTACAGAAAACACACCACTACAGCTAGACGACAGGTTTGCCTTTCTCCCATTCAATTATTCAGTTTCTCACACTCCTAAGCGCCAGCCCAGAACCAGGGAATGAGAAGAAGCACAAACTCACTCCTCTACATCAGTGTACTGACTGTGTGCTGGGGATATGATAAGTCTGCATGTGACTGGTAGGTCCCCAAAGTGACACCAAGTCAATCCAAACTAGAGAGAATTTCTGGCCAGGCGGAGCAGAGATTTCACAGATGAAGACTTCCAAGATGGATTTCCTGAACATTGAACATCACTGGTTTTCCAAAACTGGTATTGTTTGGTTTTTTAACCCTGTTGCCCAAGCTGGAGGGCAAGTGGTACGATCTTCACTCACTGCAGCCTCCACCCCAGCCTCAGCTGATCTTCCCACCTCAGCCTCCTGAGTAGCTGACACTACAGTTGTGTGCCGCTAATTTTTTTTTTTTTTTTTTTGGTAGAGAAGGGGTTTTGCTATGTTGCTCGGGCTGGTCATGTGATCTGCCCACCTGGGCCTCACAGAGTACTGGTATTACAGGTGTGAGCCACCATGCCCAGCCCACTGGTTTCCTTTACGTCCGTTTCTTCCCCCACATCAGTCCTTATGAGGGCACCTGAAACAAGAGACCCCCCCCCACCCCTCACCCTTCCCCTTCAGAGTAGCAAAGCCTTGAGAAGGAACTAACAGTTATTAAAATCCACCTCACACAAAATACTTCTAAACCCATTGGCTTACTTAATCCCTGCAATGTGCTGAGGTTAAGTATGATTATCCATCTCCCATGAACAGGAAAACTGAGGCTCAGAGTTAAGTAATTTGCCCACAGTTCACTGCATGGGATAAAACTCGGCTGTCCCTGGAAGGTCCCAAAGTCACGGCCTTCAGGCTCCCACACCATGCTGCCTCCCTCACCAGGCTCCACACTCTCAGCCTGGAAAACATGAATTTTAAGAAAACCATGACTTACGAAAGGCAGCCAATCCCAGCATTGGAACCAATAGGGCATAATTCCATCTGCTTCCATCACCACCATCCGCCCTGGAATTAGGCCGGATATTCCAATTTGGGGGATCATTTAGGTTATTCATGGAGATATACCTTGAAGTAAAGGATAAGAACGTTAACTACTTTTATTCAAGAAAATTTTTTCAGTTTTAACTATGTGCTGCACAGCACTGAGCCCTACGGGATTCAAAGAAAAAAAACACAAGACCTTAGATGTAGGCGACTCACAACCTGGTTGGGGTAAGTGGAGAAAGCAGACATGCCTTAGCCATCTGAAATGCAGGCAGAATGAGGTACATGCTCTGCTACAGATACGTTTAAATGTATGGCTGCTGTGATGGTTAATTTTGTGTGTCAACTTGACTGTGCCACGGGGTGCCCAGATACGTGGTTTAGCATTATTTCTGAGTGTGTCTGCAAGGGTGTTTCTGGATCAGATTAGCATTCAAACCCTTAAACCAATTCCTTACATCTCTCCCCTCTACTGGTTGTCTCTCTGGAGAACCCTAATACAGTTGTATGAAAGATACAGAATCAACTCATTAAAAGTAGGCTCACACTGACACTTTCACATGAGCTAGCGTTTGAAGAGTGAGCAGCATTTTAACAGGCAGAGATAGAAGGAAAGGTCTTCTGATAGAAGGAAGACTGTGAGGAAGGCAGGCAGGGGCCATGTGGTGGGGAAGGTGCAAACAGGGCTAGAAGCTGCTCAGGCCTCCTCCTGTGGTGGTGGTAAGCGCAGAGATTACAGAGCTGCCTGCTTCAGGCTCAGCATGCACCCTCTATAGCTAGGCTAGGTTAATATGAATTTACAATTTACTGAGTACCTACACGAGGTTGCACATTTTCAGAAAGTAGTCACTTTGTTTACATGTGACCTCCACAAATACACACGAGGCTGCACATTTTCACAAAGGAGTCACTTTGTTTACATGTGACCTCCACAAATACACACGATTACAAAATACTTAATCAAGCGATGTATAAGAAACAAGAAATCCATTCCAATTTCTGAAAACTTTTCATCGGATTTTCAACAAATACTTGTTTAACACCTAAAGACAGAAAATTATAATACACAATGAAGATATGACAAAAATATGTCTTGGAGCTTAATACTAAGCGATTGTGGTAATTACAGAATCAAAAAATTAAGGCTGGCACAGTGGCTCTCACCTGTAATTCCAGCACTTTGGGAGGCCAAGGCAGGTGGATCACCTGAGGTCAGGAGTTTGAAACCATCCTGGCCAATATGGTAAAACCCCATCTCTACTAAAAATACTAAAATTAGCTGGGCATGTTGGCGGGTGCCTGTAGTTCCAGCTACTTGGGAGGCTGAGGCAGGAGAATCTGTTGAACCCTGGAGGCAGAGGTTGTAGTAAGCCGAGATCATGCCACTGCACTCCAGCCTTGCAACAAGAGCTAAACTCCATCCCAAACAAAACAACAGATAACTAACCTAGGACCAAAATTGCATAACTTTCAAAAAAATGTCTAGGAGGCATTATGTTTATTCCCTGTAGCCAATAAAGGCCACATCTGGGGCATGCATCTAAGGAAATAATCCTAAAGATAAAGACATGTTCTTTATGGTGTTATTTATTAGTAGCAAAAATGGGAAACCCAAATATCAACAAAATGGGACTGGATCATTGCAAATGTACTAAAATAATTCAAAATAGTTAAAAAAAAACATTATGTACAATAGGAAGATTTTAATAATTTAAAGTGAAAAGGCAGGAAACATAATTACTAATGATTATTGGTTTATCTTTCATGCCACTTCATTCCACAAAAAGATCTCAGGTATCTTACAAAACGACACGCTAGAAAAATTAAAACACGATCTGAACCCGAAGCAAAGTCAGGGTTGGCTGGCAGAAGGTCGTACCAGCCAAAGGAGGGGTCTGCGCAGCTTTCACAGCGGACCCAGGCCGTGCGCGGTGGCTCCGCCCGCAATCCCCGCGCTCTGGGAGGCAGAGGAGGGAGGATCGCTCGAGGCCAAGAGTTCGAGACCGGGCAACAAAGCAAGATCCCGCCTCTACAAAAAATTTAAAAATTAGCCGGAAGCCAGGGGCTGGGGACATGAGCGAGGGAGGCTCCCACCCCTCCGAGGCCGGAGACCGAGGGTCACTCCCGCTCACTAGAGGCCGGAGGCCCGGGGCCGCTCCCGCCCGACTCCGCGGACAAGCGCCGCCCTCCGACCCCATTCCCTGCGGTCCGGACGTTCAGGCCCTCTCGGTCTGCGCGATCCCGGAGAACCACCCACGGGGCTTTAAAAATGTTGGCGCCCGACGCCTCCCCAGAACACGGCCGGCCCTACCTCAGTCGGAGAAAGCGGGACCTCGGTGTCGCCCCCAGCGCCACCGTCCGCGGGTCCGCTTTGCGCAGGCGCGGCGCCCCCACTCAGCCCCCGCCCAGGGCGTGGCGTGGTGCGCAGGCGCGACGTCCCCCGCTGCCGCCCCGCTCGACCCCGGCGTAGTGCGCAGGCGCGGTATCCCCCCTACCCCGCTCGACCCCCGTGTGGTGCGCAGGCGCGGTATCCCCCCCACATCCTCCCCCCCGCTCGACCCGGGTGTGGTGCGCAGGCGCAGTCTGCGCGGGGACTGGCGGGACAGCGCGGCGACGACTGACATGTCGGGGGTCCGGAGGCTGTCGCGGCTGCTGAGCGCCCGGCGCCTGGCGCTGGCCAAGGCAGTGAGTCCGTGCCGCGGACCGGGGAGGGGCAGGCGGGGGCCGGGGCAGCAGTAGGAGCGGGCGGGTCCCCAGCGGGTCCGAGCGGATCGAGCGCCGGGTCCCCGCGCCCCCTGCCCGGGGATCCGGAAAGGGCTGAGAGAGCCCTGGGCCGGTGCGAGGGGGAGCAGCGGGGCGGACCCGGGGTCCGGGGGTCATTCCTTAGCAGGTCGTGCGCATCCCGGTGAAGGTCACGACCCCACGGGCTGCTCGGCCCGGGGGTCCCTTCCGCGCACTGGTCCGGGCCTGGGGCCCGGGGACCCCGCGGGCTGAGGTAGCCCCCCGCCTCCGTGCCTGGCGCGTGGACTCGGGGAGGAGTGGTGTCTGCCCAAGGTGACCCGGGCGGATAGCGGCCGCTGGCCGCCCTGGCTGCGCCGGGCCTCTGCCGCCGGTTGTGCGGGTTGTCCCGCGGGTGGGGCCGCCGGCGTCGGTGCGGGGGCCGGGCTCGACCGGGCCGGGCGTCGGGCGGGAAGCGCCGCGCGCCGGGGCCTGGGCCTGCGGTTCCCCTTCCCCGAAAGCGCAAATCTGTGCATGTCCACGTCGAGCCCTTGTAAGTGAAGGGCCTCTGCTTTGGCGGCGGTGTTTGGCGGCCCTTGTGCGCAGTTTTTAAAAATCAGACGGAGACCTCCGCGCACTGACCGGGCCGGGACGCCAGGACCCGTGCCTTCCCGTGCGTTGTGAGTGCCGCGGGGGCCGGGCTCGGCTCGGTCCAGGATGATGGGCAGGGTTATACTTCCCGGAGCCCTTGCTGTCTGAGTTTGTCTGAATGTGCCCTCTACGATTGCATCTTCAGAATCGGCCTTCTAGGGTTTTATTTAATCAAGCTAAATTTGATTGGTTTAGTTATTTGGTTCTTTGAAATGAACTTACCCACCCACTTCCTTAATTACGAAGTAATTTTAAATTGCAGAGTAAAAATCTCAGTAGGAACGAAGGCATTCAGGAATATTGATTTGAATTATGCCTGTAATTGTGCAATTTTCTGGTTGAATTAAATGTGAGAATTGGTCATGCAGCCACCCCGTCTGCATCATGCAAATGTAAACGTTTTAGTGTGTTGCTGTGGTTGGTGCTGACTGAGCAGAGACCCCCGCTGCAAGTTGGGCGCTTAAGAGCTGCCAGGAGGCGTCCACAAGCAGGAAGTAAAGTCCATGGTCGGTGATGGTCGCTTGCGACTGGAGAAGCTGGGGCTGGTAGTACCTTTGTCCTCATCCCAGGTGGTGCCCCGTGCTGCTTCTGCAGACCAAGACCCCGCCAGCCGTGGAGTCGCTTCAGACAAAATGGCAAGATAGCAAAATTAAACCAAGTTAGGCCTACCAAATATGGTCTTGGGTTTTTTAACTATTTTTATCTTGATGAAGTCAGCTTTTCCTGCAGAAATTCTGCCTGCAAGCAATGTATTTATTGGCATTTCAGATAGGCTTTTTTTCTTGAAGAATTGGAGTTTACAAAGGAACAACATAAATTAGCGGGAAAAACAAAGAAATTTATGATAGCCGACTGAGAAATGTGTTTGGAAAATAGATAATTTCGGTAAAGTCCAGAGAGAATTTTTTAATCTCATTTCGGCCAGTTCTCTGGTGTTTTGAAGTCGTTCTGTATTTACAGCTGCTTTCAAGTGACGAACTTCTCAGACTTATTTTGCCTTTAGTGTCTTTTTATGGCGGAGGGCACTGACACAGCTTACAAACTGTTCGAAAGCAGCTTAATCCAGAGGAAAAGTAAAACCAAGAAACTTAAATAGTTACTGGGTTAACTGCTTGCTTCAGGTGAAGTTTTTCAAATCCCTTAACATGAATATCCAATATATTGTTCTAGAACAAATTGATTTCTTTTCTTTGAATGGATTGTTCTGAATATGTTTAATGGTGCTCTAGAAATACACTATTTAAGCCATTATAGTAATAAACTTTCAGGCCAGGCGCGGTGGCTCAAGCCTGTAATCCCAGCATGGTGGGAGGCCAAGGCGGGTGGATCACGAGGTCAAGAGATCGAGACCATCCTGGTCAACGTGGTGAAACCCCGTCTCTACTAAAACTACAAAAAATTAGCTGGGCATGGTGGCGCGTGCCTGTAATCCCAGCTACTCAGGAGGCTGAGGCAGGAGAATT
>NW_016108150.1:201504-213436 GCF_001604975.1 Cebus imitator
GGAGGTTGCGGTGAGCCGAGATCGTGCCATGCCACTCCAGCCTGGGTAACAAGAGCGAAACTCTGTCTCAAAAAATAAAAAAAAAATAAAAAAATAAACTTTTGCTTTGCTTCTTGGGATAATTGTAACAGCAATGGCATTCCATTCTGCATTCTTCATGATGTTTTTCCTGGTTTATGGGGAAAGTTGTGACTTTTTTTGCTACGAAAACCGGGATATAATATTAGTTGGGAGTCTCAGAGATTTTTCCTAAGGACCCTTACATCGGGGGCAAGTCCAGGATCCGCAGCCAGCCGGCTGACTTGAATCCTTCCTGAGGGCTGACTTGAATCCTCCCTGAGCTTCTGTCTTTGCGCGGGGCTAGTGAGGATTCTGTGGGTCATGTTTGAAACCTTTGGTGGTGCTCTTCTGGACCAGGCTCACAGCCTATGTGCGGGAGCCATGTGTGAACTGTATTTTAAGCATGCCTACTTTTAAAACAATAAACATTACAATTTTAGTGAAAATAATTACATATAGTTGTAAAAATCAATGAGTATACACCCTCCAACCCCATTTCCCATGGAAGCAATTCCTGTTTCTGATATTGACTCCTGGTATTTGTGATACCTCTGTCTCTTTAGCGGATATGCAGGTGTACTTTTATCCGTTTTAGACTTCTTGCCTGGGAGAGGGGATTTAGTTCACTTAAACTACCCTACTTCCTCTTCTTGATACGGTCATACAACCGTTCTTAGATTCTTCATTGGCTGCTTTTGTAATCGTATAGATTGTACATGCAGTTTAGTTTCTTGCCCATGGTTTATAGGTGCATTTTATTAGATGAGAACTCTTACTTTGCTAGATTTTGGACATTAGTGTCTCTACACTTCTTACAGTAATATTGGGGTTCAGGGGTTCAGGGTGCCCTCAGCTCCCCTGAGAGGACGTTTCTCCAGGCTCTTGGTCTCCTGTCCTTGCAAGAATGAGAGAGGGGACCATGGCGCAGTGCGCCATAAATGCCGGACTCAAAAGTGTTTGTAGAAAGTGATTTATTTAGAGAGAGAGAGAAACAGGAGGAGAGAGAAATAGCTAACTCTCATACTGAGTGAGAGAATCCAGAAAGATGGAATCCAGGAGAGGAAAGCAGCTTCCACACTGAGTGGAAGGGAATAGAGAGAGATGGAGTTTAGGAGGGGAAGCCAGGCTTCCATGAAGGGAGTGTTCATGGAAGGGGATCCAAAGATGGAGTCCGAGGGGGTGTGGAAGAAGGGGACTTTTTTTTTTTTTTTAATCAGCTAAGACAGCGGAAGAGGTGATTTATTTTATGGTTGTTACATTCAGCCACAAGTAAACATAGAAATAGTCTAGAGTGTCACAGGTCCAGGGCAAAGGACCAACATGGGCAGTTTTGGTTATGAGCAAGGTGGGTCTCAGAGGTGATGGGTGATCAGATGGCGATGAAGTTCTAGATCCATTGAGACAAGCTCTAGACAGTAGCATGCAGTCCCACAGCTTGTACCAGCATCCCCAGCGTCTGGCATTCCATGTTTCTGCTCCTGTGACCTCCACGGTGCAACAAGCTAGCAGTTTACTTGGACCTCTGCCTCATCTTTCTTCTTTTGCGCTTCAGCCTGCGCATTCATTTCTTCCTCCACTTGGCTCTCATAGCGCAGAGGTTTCCAAAAAAAACGGCGCTAAGGCCGAGAGAAGAAGGGGACTTGTAACCTGGGAGGAACCCCCACCTTCTCTAAGACCCCGGGAGTTCCTTAGAACTTGATCTCTTTTAGTTTCTTCCCGTGTCCGTGAAATTCACACAAACGTTAAATCTCCCAGATGGAGAGAGATGGGAGGGGGGCATAGCGCTGGGAAATTCTTGCCCTTACAACGACGCCCCCTTGTGGACCCTGGAAAGAGAACACCTTCCCTCATTCCTTTGCCCCTCCACCTCCTAATTCAGTCATCTGAAATTCTGTATTGTTAAGCAAGGTCTAACTTTTCCTTTTAGTTATGTGTTCCTCATTTTTCTTAGAGGAAATGTTTGATAGTTTCTCCTAAAAAAAAATAATTGAGAAAAAAAGACTAGTTTCGTGTCAAAACTAGTTTTCAGTTTTCTCTAAAGACTGAAATTGGCTTACAGTTGGGCTTTCCAAATTCAAAAATCTCCCCTAGATTTAGATGCAAAGGGTTAGTGCCCTTTTCTCCAAGGGGATGGCATAGTAATTTCTTAAAGATTTTGTTATAGTAGCTGCCTCTTTTAAGCTAGGTCTGTGTGGCGGGGTTGAGGGGTGGAGGGGTATTCCACATGAACATTCTAGAAAGAACAAATAAAGACTTAGTGACCTCACTGTTTCTATTTACATTTGGTATAATATACTGTTCTTGTTGGAACTATTACCTATGTTAATAGAGCACTTTACAAAATTTTCAAGAACGTTCGTATTTAGATATTTCAAAAGCTTCATTCTTTCTTAAAATAGGATTTTACCATTTAAAAAACATACTAAGGAGGAAGAATACTTGTTCTAATTCATTTTCTGAAAAAAAGAAAAAATCCTAAATTAGCTATGTCAATAAAAACAAAGAAATAGACTAGAAATTGGAGAAATGAAGAATTATTTCTTGTACAGAATAAATTCTGAATTGCAAGTATTTCTAAATACTTGAAGACATCTCTCACATCCCCTCTTCTGATTGTTGAGTGTATAATTTCCTAAGACTTTTTTTTTTTTTTTTGAGACCAAGTGTCGCTCCATCTCCCAGGCTGGAGTGCAGTGACACCGTAGCTTCTGCCTCCCGGGTTCAAGCTATTCTCCTGCCTCAGCCTCCCAAGTAGCTGGGATTACAGGTGCCTGCCACCACGCTTAGCTAATTTTTGTGTGTTTAGTAGAGATGGGGTTTTGCCATGTTGGCCAGACTGGTCTTGAACTCCTGACCTCTGGTAATCTGCCCACCTCAGCTTCCCAAAGTGCTGGGATTACAGGCATAAGCCACGGCACCCAGCCCCTAAAACTATTCTTTATGATATTTCTGAGACTATTCAGTGGTCTTCTAAAATTCAGCCAGCAGAATAGAAAACACATCCCCTAAATGGCTGGCCAGCCTTAACACATGGAGAATGTCACCTGTCTCACACTGAGCCACTAAAAACTAAACGCTAAAAGCACTTTTCTTGGGTAAAGTTTTCTAAGATGGAATATTTAAGATAACATGTGGCAAGTTGTAGACACTGGCCAGGAAAAAGCCAGGAGCAGCCAGGCAGCGGGAGAGTGTGTGTCTGACATCCTCCTGTGTGTGACGAAGGGATGACACCTCGCCCCTCTGGGCTGTCAGCTTTTACTCTTCCAGAATACAGATCCCCTGATACAGGATCCAGTGCCTTTTGAACTGACCGCAAACCCTCGTGGACGATTGGAACTGTAATGTGGAAAGGGCTATGATGCAGCCAGTTAAAATGCTTCATTATTTGCAATACCACATACAGTAATACAATGCAGATGTCTTTCCCATTCTCTATGAAGTAGCATAAATTAAGACTTTACAGAGAAATGTGCCTTTTTCATTTCAGGGTTTTTTTTTTTTTTTTTTTTTGAGACAGAGTCTTGTTTTGTCACCAGGCGCCAGGCTGGAGTGCAGTGGTGCGATCTCGGCTCACTGCAACCTCCGCCTCCTGGGTTCAAGCAGTTCTCCTGCCTCGGCCTCCCAAGTAGCTGGGACTAAAGGCGCCCGCCACCACGCCCAGCAAATTTTTGTGTTTTCATTTTGTATCTGAGTCAGTGAGTATCCTGTTTGGAAACACGCTTTGTCCTGATTTTCTAGAGTGCCAAGTCAGGTGGAAAGGAGGACCTGGGGACTCAGTCCTTCCTTGCTGCTTGGGCTGCCCTTCAGGGTTAAGTAGAGGGTCGCAGCTGAGCCCTCTGGATGCACGGGAGCACCTGGGTACATAAAAAGATGAACAGTTTGCAAGGCAGAATTTGAATTCTGTCCCCAGAGCATTTGTTCCTTCAGGACACTAACCCTCTGGATTTGTGTCTTCTGTGTCTCCAGTGGCCAGCAGTGTCACCAACAGGAGCCCGAGGTTTTCACTTCACTGTTGATGGGAACAAGAGGGCATCTGCTAAAGTTTCAGAATCCGTAAGTTCATGCTTTTTGTTCCATTATAAATGATTTTTTTGGCTTACAGGGAGGAATCTATACCAGTTTGTTTCCATATGAGTCATAGACATAAGAGAAAAAATTCTCATAGGCATCGTGCATGCTCAAATGATTTTCAGTGTAATAATTCCAAGTACAAACATAAACATAGGTGTTAACATTTGTACTTATATCTTGTATGTACCTATAAACTAGATTTCAATTTAGATCAAGTAAAGCAATAAATTAAAATAAAATGAACGGTGTCTGCTGTGATAGATGATAAAATCCCTACTGCAAATAGGACTGTGTGGCCACTTGGTTGTGGGCTCTTTGGTATTTAGTGTACATATTCTCTCTCTGTTGGAAAACTGAAGCTTGCTGAAAAGTTCTTTTCTCTTCTGCCCATGATAGCGACTGAATACTCCATGGCACCTTCTCAGCTATGAGGATAGACATGGCCCTGAAGTAGAGCTGGGGTCCTCAGTTCTCAGGCGGTAGCCCAGATGAACTGGAATGTGCTTCTCTAATGAAAACTGCATTCTAGCATTTTCATGAGAAACCTGCAAATCACAGGCGGGGAAACATTATCCCCGCTACATCAGAAGCTGAGATTGTTTAGCTTATGTGTATGGGTATAAACACACAAAAAGAAAAACAAAGTCACAGCTGGAAAGAAAAACCATATTTGGAACTGGCATTTTGATTCCGGTTGTTGCTTTCCTTTGCTTCTACACTTCCCTGCTCTGGTAAACAGAATTGACAGATTGGGTCTTAATGGTTATGCTTTCCCCAAAATGGATTTTTTTAAGGATATACCTGCAAGTTTTCAGCATTTCAGGTTACGCTGGGTTTCCTGATCCCATGGGCTAGGCCCTCTACCATTCATAGAATCTGATTGTCAGTCCCTTCTCCACGTGTGAACGTGCCCGCCTCTCCCCGCACTGCTCAGTGCTCAGCCCGGGACAGGATGGAGGCCCTGTGGGCCTAGCCAGTGGCTCCTTTTATCTTTTTCAAGCTCTGTAAACCATAGTCTTCATGTTTGGCATAGTGGAATATGTGATTGACAGGTGAATTTTTATTTTCCAGATTTCTGCTCAGTATCCAGTAGTGGATCATGAATTTGATGCAGTGGTGGTGGGCGCTGGAGGGGCAGGCCTGCGAGCTGCGTTTGGCCTTTCTGAGGCAGGGTTTAATACGGCATGTGTTACCAAGCTGTTTCCTACCAGGTCACACACTGTTGCAGCCCAGGTAAGAGAAAGCTGCCCCGCCATGCTCTCGCTGCCTGCATGTCTGCACAGCCTTGCGCCTTCCCCTTGGGCGGCCTCCTGCCCCCTTCCCATGCTTCAGCCACATGGCCTCTTGCTGTGCCTTGCTCACTCACCTCTCTCCCAGGGGTTTTTTCCTGGAGCCTTTTCCATGGGGACTTTGAAGAGCTGAAGCCTTGCTGTCACTCTTAATTGGGACTCAGTCACAGTTGGGTTTTCTCTGACCATCTTGCCTACTACCCTCCCCACCCACCCTCACCACCCCATACCTTAAGAAAAGGAGATTATTTTCTAAAGAGGAGGAATCAGAATTTAGGTTGGGGAAGAAAAGGGCAAGGGTTTCATTTGTCCCTGTGCTGCTGTCTTCTGGGACTCTCTGAGGGGTAAGACGGTGGTGGCCACAAACAGCTGATGGAGGTGGGGGTGCCAGGGAGTGTGACTCTGAGTGTGGAGTTTATTTCTTGGCAGGACACACTTCTAGTCTTTTAATACATGCCTGTAAATGCCTTTAGGGAGGTTTGTGAATAAAATTATCTGGAAAGATTTGTTGAGTACCTTTTCTGTGCCAGGTGTGTTACGTAATCAGCATATCACAGGTAGCCTTTCGCTCACCGCCCCAATCAGCCCTTCCTGGAGTTCCCTCTGTCTGCACCACACAGATGAGGAGACTGAGACTAAGGGAGTGAATCACTGGGCGAGTCAGGGGAGGGGTTGTGATCTGGACTCTGTCTGGCCTTGCTGCCCCTCTGCTGAGGGCAGCTCTCCCTGGGAGTCACTGCGTGAGGAGTGGCTTTCTCAGAATCCCTGGTGGGTGGATTTGAGCCTGGAAGACAAAGTTGGGGCTCCTGTTTGTGGCTTATAAGGAGTGGCTGTTGTTTCCAGGGAGGAATCAATGCTGCTCTGGGGAACATGGAGGAGGACAACTGGAGGTGGCATTTCTACGACACCGTGAAAGGCTCCGACTGGCTGGGGGACCAGGATGCCATCCACTACATGACAGAGCAGGCCCCTGCCGCCGTGGTCGAGGTGACGGGCGGGAGGCTGAGGGTGCTCTCGTGGTCTGTTTCTAGTACAAAAGAGTCCTGGAAAAAATGTAAGAGATTGAGGCAGATATGGCCAGCCCAAAGAACGGTGATAAGCAAAGCTCGCAAGAGAATATGATGCATTACCTGTAACAAGAAAACTTCTCTTCGATGAAGGGTTGAGATTTTCAAAAAATACATGACTTTGGGTTTACAGATTTGTGTTAAAGTTGTTTAGATTAGCTTTGAATATCTTGACTCCTTTAAGGTAATACATTTTTGTTTGTTTTTATCTTTCACAGCTAGAAAATTATGGCATGCCGTTTAGCAGAACCCAAGATGGGAAGATTTATCAGCGTGCGTTTGGTGGACAGAGCCTCAAGTTTGGAAAGGGCGGGCAGGCCCATCGGTGCTGCTGTGTGGCTGACCGGACCGGCCACTCGCTACTGCACACCTTGTATGGAAGGGTGAGGCCGCCTCCACTGCACCTGAGACAGGACCCGTAGTGCTGGGGCTTATGGTGACAATGGGGAATGGGTTAGCGTGCCCAGTGAGTCAGCCAGAGATTATGTAAAAAGCAACAGAGAACAACTGTGTAAGACGTGTGCAGGGACTATTGATGTGAAAGCACCAGGCGTGCTGTGAGAAGCTGTTCCTAAGGCAATATGTAATTTCTTGTATCTATTTTGGAAAGTTGAATTGATAATCTTATATACCAGGTTCTAACTTGGGATATGTGACACTCAGCATAGAACAGAACAAGCAGGTCTTTTGCCTGTTCACATGACAATGTCACCTTGAAACCTGGAAAGCTGGCTTAACACTTACTTGCCACTTTTTCTTTCTTTTAGTCTCTGCGATATGATACCAGCTATTTTGTGGAGTATTTTGCCTTGGATCTCCTGATGGAGAATGGAGAGTGCCGTGGTGTGATTGCACTGTGCATAGAAGATGGGTCCATACATCGCATAAGAGCAAAGAACACTGTTGTTGCCACAGGGTAGGAATTGAATTTTTATTTTAGTTTGTTTATAAAAATGAATAAATTTCACTTAGAGTCTCTTTACTTTAATGAAAATAGAGGCCTTGTAGAATAACGGTTCAGACACAGGCCTTGACATAACCTTGTGAGGGTGATGGCCTTTCCCAGCTGTGGTTCCTCATCTGTAAAGGGTGAGGACAGCAGCACCCGCCTTGTGGGAGGTTGAGAAAGCAGGGCCCTCAGCAGATGGTAGTGGCAGCTGTCAGGGTAACAGCTAACCCTTCCTGACTTTAGACGAGGAAACTGCAGCCTAAAGAGTCACATGGGGTTTTCTGGCAAAATCTCTTGTTTTAGTGGGCACTGTGTTTACACTGATTGCTGGGGTGGATAACTTGCTTCTCCACATAATGAAAATAAGTAACTTTAATTTTATCCACTGTCAATCTGTTAATTTTAACCATTTTAAAAGTTAAAAAGTGTCTGTACAGCAAAGGAAACAATCAGCAAAACTATAGGTTTGGAAAAAATATTTTCAAAACCATTTATCTCATAATACCTTAATATCTAAAATATACAGGCTGGGCGCAGTGGCTCACGCCTGTAATCTGAGCACTTTGAGGGGCCATGGTGCGCAGATCACAAGGTCAGGAGTTACAAGATGAAGTTCCGAAGATCTAATATACAACATGGGGCTATAGTTAATATTATTAACTTGAGATTTGCTAAGAGAGTAGACTTTAGGTGTCCGTATCTCCAAAAAAAAGGATAATTAGATGAGATAATAGATGTGTTAATTAACTTGTGTCTTCAGTTCACAAAATATATGAAATCATGTTGTACACCTTAAATACATACAGGTTTTTAATTCATATATTATACCTCAGTACATCTGGGGAAAAAAACAAAATCCATAAAAATTTTAAAATTTTCATTATAAAAGTGGTATATGCTTATTGGGGAAACCTTTTGAACAGCACAGAGCTAAAATACAAATAGGGCCAGGTGCATGGTGCCTCATGCCTGTAATCCTAGCTGTTTGGGAGGCCAAAGTGGGAGGATCACTTGAGGTCAGGAGTTTGAGACCAGCATGGCCAACGTGGCATAACCCCATTTCCACTAAAAATACAAAAATTAACTGTGTGTGGTGGTGCACACCTGTAATTCCAGCTACTCAGGAGGCTGAGGCGGGAGAATCGCTTAAACCTGGGAGGTGGAGGTTGCAGTGAGCCAAGATTGCGTCATTGCACTCCAGCCTGGGCGACAGCAAGAGCCTATCTCAAAATAAATAAATAAAATAAAATACAAATGGAAGTCCTTTGTCTGACGCAGGCTTCCGTCCTATGTAGAGTAGCAGCACCACAGGCGTGACCCCCAGTGATGTGTGTGGGGTGCCTGAGGAGGGGTTGTGTGCACACAGACAGCACTGAGAAGGTGGTGCCCCGGGTGTCTCCGTGTCCATTCGCGGTCTCATCAGACAGGAGGTCTGGACGTGGGCTGCTGTGTGCAGTCACCGCTCTCTTGTTTCCAGAGGCTACGGGCGCACCTACTTCAGCTGCACGTCCGCCCACACCAGCACCGGTGATGGCACGGCCATGGTCACCAGGGCAGGCCTTCCTTGCCAGGACCTCGAGTTTGTCCAGTTCCACCCCACAGGTAGGGCATGGCACCTCGCCTGCAGGCATCGGCCTCGTGTGTGTCTCGTAAGCATGTGGTGCCTACTCATTGCTCTGCCATAGTTCTATGCTTTCTCAGCTCTCAGATCCTGACTTAAATGTCATTTCCTTAAGGAGACTGTGCCACACCTCCCTAAGGTAGTTTGGACCACTGTCTTGTGCATTCCTTAAGAACCCGAAACCCTGCCTTGGTGATACTTACCCCGGCAGTAAAGCGGGGATTGAGGCCGGGCGCAGTGACTCACACCTGTCATCTCAGCACTTTGGGTGGCCGAGGCAGGCGGATCACCTGAGGTCAGGAGTTCGAGACCAGCCTGGCCAACATGGTGAAACCTCATTTCTACGAAAAATACAAAAATTAGCCGGGCATGGTGGCGGGTGCCTCTAATCCCAGCTACTCGGAAGACAGAGGTGGGAGGAACGCTTGATTGAACCTGAGAGGCGGAGGTGGCAGTGAGCTGAGATCGCGCCACTGCCCTCCAGCCTGGGCAACACAGTAAGACTCCGTCTTGAGGAAAAAAAGGCAGGGATTGTTCGGTGTCCTTCTTCGCAATGAGTTCGTCTGCTCCTCGGGGGCAGGCAGGTCTTCTCATTGGCCAGGGTTCTCCCAGCCCAGCACGTGGCAGGGCCTCCATCAGGGTTCCTGAGTGAGCACCCTGAGAGCTGGGAGGATGCCGTGGACCCGAGAACCAGCACAGGCAGACTTCAGCTTCATAGGAGAACATGGAGCTCCAGAGATAGTGGGGTGCAAAGTTAGGACACAGCTGTGACAGGACCCATGTGACATTTGGGCATTGGCTCAGCCCACACGACCACTGAGGGAGCTTCGTCCTGGGGGAGATGAACTCACCTTGGGGATGTCTGATGGTTGAGGTTACGAATGTGCAATTTGGAGACATTAACACAGAAATGACAGTTGAAGTCTTGAATTTGGGGGAGACTTTTCAGAAATGAGTCAGAGAGAGAGAGATACACATCTGCCTCGTTTGATGTGACTTTCCTGGATTGCTTTTCTGACCTGTGGGCTACGGAGACCCCTGCAGTGGTGCTAAAGGACCAGACCTGTGTCTTCTCTTTCTCTCTCAGTGTCATCTTTCTGATCCCTGGCAGGGCTGAAAATAAAAAATGTATTTGTTGTGGGTTTTAAAAAATTTGTTTAGAGATAGGGTCTTGCTCTGTTGCCCAGGCTGGAGTGCAGTGGAGCAATCTTGGCTCACTGCAGCCAGTGCCTCCCAGACTCGAACAATCTTTCCACCTCAGCCTCCCAAACAGCTGAGACTACAGGCATGCGTTACCATGCCCAGATAATTTTTTTTTTTTTTTTTTTGGTAGAGACAGGGTTTCACCATTTTGCCCAGACTGGTCTCAAACTCCTGGGCTTAAGCAATCCACCTGCCTCAGCCTCCTAGAGTGTTGGGATTACAGGCATGAGCCACTGCACTTAGCCTGTGTTTTTTATTACTGTTTTTAACCAATAAAATGTCACTGACCTCCTGAATTTCCTCTGTAATTTGCTTAGAGCTCCACTTCTCATGCTTTGTCTTCAATATGTGAGGGCATTGAAAAAAAAAGAGCATTGAAACTTAGAAAATCAAAAGGCAGGTGAGATGCAAGAATCACATTCTTGTTTTAAAAGCAAGATTCCCTTTTTTATTCTAATACAAATTGTAGCTTTTGAAATACATTTAGTTTAGGGGGTTTTTGTGGGTTTTGATCTCCTTTGTTAAAATCTGAGCGCTCGGCATGCCCCGGTTTTCATCACGCTGAGGAGTCACAGAGCCGCTGTTTGGAGTACAGACCGCAGGACTGCCCAGGTTGGGGTTTGAGCTCTGTCCTCGGCTGCATGACTGGATGTTACCAGCATTAATGTGCTTGTCAGTGAGAATGGGGGCCATACTGCCTGGAGCTGTAAAGCTTAAATGTTAATTTTCGGAAAGCAGTTAGAACTGTCCATGGCAAGTGCAGTGTATTAACTAGAATAATTTCGTTACTGTCCTTGCCACTGTTTGGGTAATTTAGATGTGAATTCTCCAGGCTGGTTATTCTTAACTAAAGTAGCCACCACAGTGTCATAGTGCAAAAGAATGCTCAAAAATTAAAACCAAATTTGAGGCATTTAACCACACAGGCTGTAATCCGAGTGTGGCCAGAGCTCTGTGGGCTGTCCTTTCTGCTCGCTGGGGACTCCGCTCTGCCCAGACCTGCTGCACCGTCAGCCTTGTCAGTGCTTCTTGGTATCCAGACTTTCTACTGTATCTTAACTTTTCTTCTTTCTATTCAGTTTTGCATATGATGCCTTCTGCATATCTTTTTCCTCTCTACCGCAAAAAATATCTTGAAAAAAATAATGCATTTGAAATGGAGACCTAGCAGTTGTTAGGTTATAAATGTTTGTGTTTTTTTCAGGCATATATGGTGCCGGTTGTCTCATCACGGAAGGATGTCGTGGAGAGGGAGGCATTCTCATTAACAGTCAGGGCGAAAGGTTTATGGAGCGATACGCCCCCGTCGCGAAGGACCTGGCGTCCAGAGACGTGGTATCTCGGTCCATGACTCTGGAGATCCGCGAAGGAAGGTCTGTGTGTTTATCACCAGCGTTGTCTGAGGGGCACACCGGCACACACACACTCTCCTTCCCTTCACTTCCTCTTTGGTGACTTGATGTTTGTTTTAGCATCTGGGCCGGGGTTGCTTCTGAGTTTCAGCACTGCGCGCCCTTGCCTTCGTGTGCAGGCGCTCATGTGCGGGCCTTCGTGTGCAGGCGCTCATGTGCGGGCCTTCGTGTGCAGGTGCTCATATGCGGGCCTTCGTGTGCAGGTGCTTATGTGCGGGCCTTCGTGTGCAGGTGCTTATGTGCGGGCCTTCGTGTGCAGG
>NW_016108150.1:213871-224842 GCF_001604975.1 Cebus imitator
TGTGTGGGCCTTCGTGTGCAGGTGCTTATGTGTGGGCCTTCGTGTGCAGGCACATGTGCACAGCCACCTCTCTCAGCTGCTGGCTGGCATCTGTTAGTCTGTGATATTTTCCTAAAGACCTACATTTTGAAAATTTTAGCCAGTTTCTTTCTCAAATCTTTGGAACATAATTCCTCTGAGTGTGTGTGAGTATGTGATAGATGGTGGGACAGAGACACACACCCAACCTGAGGTCGGCACGTGAGCTTGGTGTTGTGTCTGATACCCACAGATGTTGTCAGCAGCCTTCAAAGGGTGTGGGTTATTTGGCTTTCAGTAAAACAATCTGCAGCTCTTTCATTGCCTGACCCTGTTCCTTAATGTAATGACACTTGCTGAGTGTCTGCTGGTATGGCCTTTAGAGGTTTCACATTTTTATATTTAAAAAAAGACGTCAAATGGTTTTTGGATGTGGTGGCCCTCCATATCCATGGGTTCCACATGTGTGGTTTCAACCAACTATGTGTTGAAAATACAATTGTATCCTTACTGAACATGCAGACTTTTTTCCTTGTCATTGTCCCCTAAACAGCACAGCATGACAGCTATTTACATAGCACTTACATTGCGTTAGGTACTGTGAGTAATCCTGGAGTTGTCCTAAAACCGAAATGTATAGCTTTAAATGAGGGATGATTTAAAGTCTGGAGGAGGATGTGCATAGGCTATATGCAGATACTCTCCCCTTTTGTATTAGAGACTTTGAACATCCACAGATTCTGGTATCCATGGGGGTCCTGGAGCCAGTCTGCCATGGATACACAGGGACGACTATTTGGTATAGAGGCCTTTGTGATACAGTTACCAAGGACAGCCACAGCAGGCTGTGAGCCCCAAGACAAGTGTGAGTTCAGTGAGGGCAGTTTTTGTTCTGGTTCTCAGCTGTGTCCAAGCACCTAGGATTGTCCCTGGCACAGAGTAGACATTTAGAAAAGATTTGATGAGAGGGTGGCCATACATGAGGGGAAATTTTCCTCAGTATCAAAAAATGTGGAAACTCACGCTTCCGTGATGACGTAGTCTCAGGTTTCCTGCCATTACTGTTCTCTGCCTTATGTGGTGGTGTTCTGTCTTACCAGAGGCTGTGGCCCTGAGAAAGATCACGTCTACCTGCAGCTGCACCACCTGCCTCCAGAGCAGCTGGCCATGCGCCTGCCTGGCATTTCAGAGACAGCCATGATCTTTGCTGGCGTGGACGTCACGAAGGAGCCGATCCCTGTCCTCCCCACTGTGCACTATAACATGGGCGGCATTCCCACCAACTACAAGGGGCAGGTGATGGTGCCAGGTCCTCTCCCAAAACTGGAAAGAAGGCCGGGACCGTGGGGCCCACCTTGCAGTTGTCTCTTTAGATCTTAGAGGAAAAGACAGATTTTCTTCAAGAAAGTACTGTGTTGTTTTATAGATTGCACTTTAAATTTACCACAGGGTGGACGGAGGTTAATAATTTATTCCTCCTTAGGAGGTTGTCATGGATACATCATTTGCAGCTTTCTCCATTTTATAATTACTTTCCTGTATGATGTTGTGTTATTTATAATGATCTTGTACATCGAGAGATCTTTATAATTCATACCTTTGAGTGGTCTGCAGTTCACATAGAGCTTGTTGGTCACTTAGGCTCCTTGTCGGGTGAGGTGGGTGGAAGCTGTTATTCTCTCTGCCTACGACGAATAGATGAACAGGGAGTAGAAGAGAATAAGTGAACATCGGTCTCCCCTGCTAATGTTCCTCCACCTGCTGTGCTCTCGGGTCTGAGCCAGATCACAAGTAGGGAAAGGTCCTTGGGGACATAGGACATGGAGAACAGTCACAGATGCTGACATTGGAGGTCCTCTGACCTGCTTCTAACAGCAGGTGCTCAGGGCAGAGAGGAAACGGGGGATATATTCGGAAGTTTCCCTCTGAAGAAGAGTAGCTGTGCTCCTTACTTCCCTCTTAGATGTAGTCTTTGCTTCCCTCTCTTTTTATTTATTTTTTTCAGAGATGGAGTCTCACTCTGTCGCCCAGGCTGGAGTGCAATGACGCGATCTCAGCTCACTGCAACCTCCGCCTCCAAGTTCAAGTGATTCTTCCACCTCAGCCTCCCTGGTAGCTGGGATTACAGGCACCCGCCATCATGCTTGGCTAATTTTTGTACTTTTAGTAGAGACAGGGTTTCACCTTATTACTCAGGCTGGTCTTGAACCCCTGATCTCAGGTGATCCGCCCGCCTCAGCCTTCCAAAGTGTTGGATTACAGGCATGAGCTGCTGCGCCCGGCCTGCTTCCCTCTCTTTCTCTGACCTGCAGCACAGATACCCTGTTGGGGAGGTGGGCTTGTGGAGGCATGGGCACCTTGACCTTTCACCTGAAATCTTCTTTTCCACAGGTCCTGAGGCATGTGAATGGCCAGGATCAGATTGTGCCCGGCCTGTATGCCTGTGGGGAGGCTGCCTGCGCCTCAGTCCATGGTGCCAACCGTCTTGGGGCAAACTCACTCTTGGACTTGGTTGTCTTTGGCCGGGCTTGTGCCTTGAGCATCGAAGAGTCATGCAGGCCTGGTGAGTGTTTTCTTCAGAAGCCAGACTATATGAGAAGGCAGGAGGTTACAAAGTCTTTTTTTTTTTTTTAAAGACTGGGTCAGCCCAGGCTGGAGTGCAGTGGCACAGTAATGGCAGCCTCAGCCTCCTGGGCTCAAGCAGTCCTTAACACCTCAACCTTCAGATTCCCAAGTAGCTGGGACTGCAGGTGTGCACCCCCACACCTGGCTAATTTTGTTTGTTTTTTTTTAAATTTTTTTTGTAGAGACAGGGTCTCACAATGTTGCCCAGGCTGATCTGGAACTCCTAGACTGAAACAGTCCTTCTGCCTCAGTTTCCCAAAGTGTTGGGATTACAGGCCTGAGCCACTGCACCCAGCCAGGTTACAAAGCCTTGATTTCTTCTGGAAACTTGCTTAGTGATCATATAGAAGTAGTCTGGGTTTTTTCCCCTAGAAGTGATTATACTGAGAAGTCTGGAGATTATCTGGTGGTAATGTTAGCACCAGATAGAGGCTGGTTGGGGATCTTAACTATTAAGGTGACATTTTGGGGGTTACATTTTTAAAAAATTATTTTGCAGTCATTATGTTCTGCTTAGAAAAAGCACTATTAGGAAGTTATTATTTTTAGGGGAAGTTCATTACATATTACTTGCCTGATAAAAAGCACTTGTTTGCAATGAAATATTTTAAGTAGTTGGCATGAATGAATATGTAACTTCTCAGTACTTAGAAAAATAATTTAGGCCCTTCTAAAAGCAAAGTGCAACTAATCTCTATTAGAGGAGAAGGAATGACTTAAAGCAAATGGGATTCTCACCCTCCAGTGACAGTGGATTTCACTCGGTGGTTTTCTTTCCATGATAGCATAGAATAGTGTGCAGGAGAAGAAATACCATGTGCTGGAGCGTGAGTCTTACGTGCACTAAAATCTGGACACTCAGCACCACTCCCACTTCAGAGATCTTCACGGTGGTTATCCAGCGTCGTTTGCTCAGAACAGTGTGAAGTGGAGGAGGCACTGGTAGAACTGGTGCTTTTTTTTTTTTTTAAAGACAGGGTTTCACCATGTTGGTCAGGCTGGTCTTAAACTCCCGACCTCAGGTGATCCCCGGCCTTGGCCTCCAAAGTGCTTGGGTTACAGGCGTGAGCCACCACGTCTGGCTGAACTGGTGTTTTTTGTATGGATTCAAGTGAAATAAAAACAAGTGCTGTCATGACTTATAAACATGTGCCCCCTTTTGTGTCTGTGGTTAAAAAGGTACAGGTCGTATTGAAAGGGTAGCTTACATTTCACACACTCAGTCTCTGGATTTGACCACAGCTCAGGAGGCTGGCATATGCAGAGGTGGCATCTTGTCCCAGGTCGTTGCTGATCATTGGCAAAGGCAGAGTTCAGGTCCGTCTTTCCTGACGCCGCAGGTAGTGCTTGTCTCCATAGCCCTGCACTTTGTAGCAGTGAGGACTGATACCACTTCTCTCAGAGCAGTATAGAAATTTTGAGCTTCTCTTTCTTTGAAAATGCAAAAAAGAACATTTTATAAGAATATCCTCTACCTTACATCTGAGAAACCGCTCATGCATGCAGCATCTCACGCAGAATGCTGTGGAGTCAGACTCAGGGCTGCACACCTGTGGTTCTGTTGATACAACATTCTGGAAAAGGCACATCTGGGGAAGAAGAGGGTCGGGGGTTACCAGAGGCTATTTCCTGATTGTGCTGATACTTAATACACAGCTCTGTGCGTGTCAACATTTAAAAAATGCTACCCTAAAAATGGCGAGGTTTTTTTTTTTACTGTATCTTAATTATGCTTTAATTTTTAAAAATGGAAAGGAAAGAAAAGGTGTTTGTAGCATCACTACTCCTCCCCAACTCCCTCCAAAAAAAAAAAATACACATATATGTATTTTTAGAGATAGTCTCCCTCTGCCGCCCAGGCTGGAGTGCAGTGGTGAGATCAGGTACATGCCACCACACCTGGCTAATTTTTAAACATTTTTTGTCCTAAAAAATGTTTAGGACATTTTAACATAGGGAGACAGGTTCTCCCTATGTTACCCCGGATGGTCTTGAACTCTTGGCCTCAGGTGATGCACCTGCCTCGGCTTCCCAGAGTGCTGGGATTACATGCATATGCCACTGCACTTAGGCAAGATGTGCAACTCTTGTGTTTCTAAGATGTCTCGAAAAAAGTTTTAAAGTTTTTTGTATAACCTTATGCATATTTTCTTCAATAGTTAGTACATGCAGGAGGTAGGAGGTATGAAATGCAGGAGACAAATAGGTCATGCCTGCCCACTGCCTCTCCGAGGGACCGGTGGGGAGCCCTCCTGAGGGTCTGCTCACATGCTTCTAGGCTTGCTGCTGTTTGTTTTCCTTTTGTTTATTGCTTTAAAAATTGATCATTCAGGGCCGGGCGCGGTGGCTCAAGCCTGTAATCCCAGCACTTTGGGAGGCCGAGGCGGGTGGATCACGAGGTCAAGAGATCGAGACCATCCTGGTCAACATGGTGAAACCCCGTCTCTACTAAAACTACAAAAAATTAGCTGGGCATGGTGGCGCGTGCCTGTGATCCCAGCTACTCAGGAGGCTGAGGCAGGAGAATTGCCTGAACCCAGGAGGCGGAGGTTGCGGTGAGCCGAGATCGTGCCATTGCACTCCAGCCTGGGTAACGTGAGTGAAACTCCGCCTCAAAAAAAAAAAAAAAAAAAAATTGATCATTCAGTAAAATTGACTTTTTTCTTTTGGTGCACAGTTCTATAATTTCTTTCTTTATTTTTTTGAGACAGTGTCTCCTCCACCTGTCATCCAGCCTGGAGTGCAATGGTGTGATCAGGAGTTTGAGACCAGGCTGGCCAACATGGTGAAGCCCCGTCTCTACTAAAAACAGAAAAATTAGCCAGGCATGGTGAAACACTTCTGTAGTCCCAGCTACTTGGGAGGTTGAGGCAGGAGGATCACTTGAACTAGGAGGTGGAGGCTGCAGTGAGCCAAGATGGTGCCTGCCGCTGCACTCCAGACTGGGCTACAAAGAAATGCCATCTCAAAAAAAAAAAAAAGTTGCAAATCTTGAAGTCTAGGTGAGAGCACACACAAGAGTTTGAATCAGCAAGTGACTTTCAAGCACACAGCGGCCACCTTCCTCCCCCGATGCGAAGGATGGTGAGGTGGCCAGCCCCTCGGGACCACCATCTGGAGGTGTCTCTTTTTCCCTTAGTGGAGTATATAAATTTGTATACATTTAATTTTTTTTTTTCAAAGACAGAGTCTCGCTCTGTTGCCCAGGCTGGAGTGCAGTGGTGCAGTCTTGGCTCACTGCAACCTCCACCTTCCAGGTTCAAGCAGTTCTCATGTCTCAGCCTCCCAAGTAGGTGGGTTTATAGGCGCATACCACCACACCTAATTTTTGTATTTTTAGTAGAAACAAGGTTTTGCCATGTTGGACAGGTTGGTCTCGAACGCCTGACCTCAAGTGATCCACCTCGGCCTCCTAAAGTGCTGGGATTACAGGTGTGACCCACCCTGCCCCGGCTACATTTAATTTTTTAATTTTAGGGATGATGTCCAGTTTGTTCACTCCAAGATCACTTAATGGATTTCTACTGTGTGTCAACAATTTTGCCTTTCTGTATGTTCTTTAAAATTGGCCCCAGCTCAGTAGATGGCCTCAGTTGTGGGGTAGGCTGGCAATGTGTTAGCCCAGGAGCTGCCTGCAGTTTCCAGGTACCTTGAGTGGCTGCGCTGTGTATTTGTGTGTCTTTCGAAATCCATTTGGTTTTTTAACGTGGTTTTCAAAAGTTAAATTCTAGCTTTTTTTTTTAATTTTTTTTTTTTTAGGAGATAAAGTCCCTCCAATTAAACCAAATGCTGGGGAAGAGTCTGTCATGAATCTTGACAAATTGAGATTTGCTGATGGAAGCATAAGAACATCAGAACTGCGACTCAGCATGCAGAAGGTAAGAGCCTGAACTCACTCTGGAGCAAACAGGCTGGCTGCGCATCTGGCCCTGCACTGGTGGTTTTTTTTTTTTTTGTTTGTTTGTTTTTTTTAATAGATTTAGGGGGATACAGGTGCAGTTTTGTGTGGATGTACTGTGGTGGAGGGTGTGCTTTGTTTTTTATTTATTTATTTATTTTTTTGAGACAGTTTCATTCTTGTTGCCCAGGCTGGAGTGTGATGGCGTGATCTCAGCTCACTGCAACCTCCACCTCCTGTGTTCAAGTGATTCTCCGGCCTCGGCCTCCCAAGTAGCTGGGATTACAGGCATCTGCCACCACGCCCAGCTAATTTTTTGTATTTTTAGTAGAGACTGGGTTTCACCATATTGGCCAGCTGGTCTCGAACTCCTGACCTCAGGTGATCCACCTGCCTTGGCTTCCCAAAGTGCTGGGATTACAGGCATGGGCCACTGTGCCCTGCTGAGTCTGGGCTTTTCGTGTACCCATCACCCAGGTTGTGTATGTTGTACCCAGTAGGTAATTGCTCATCCCCACCCCTCTTGCTTTTTGGAGCCCCGAGTCTCTATTAGTCTGCTCCGTATGTCCATGTGTGCTCACTGTTCAGCTCCCACTTCCAAGTCAGAATGTGTGACAGTTGACCTTCTGAGCTACTTCACTTAGGATAATGGCCTCCCGTTCCATCCAGGTGGCTGTGAAAGACACGATCTAGTTCTTTTTTATGTCCGAGTAGTATTCCGTGGTGCACATGTGCCCGTCATCTGTTAATGGGCACCTAGGTGGATGTCATGACTTTGCTGTTGTGAGTAGTGCTGTGATGAGCGTGCCAGGCTGCACCAGTGTCTGGAGGAAAACGGCAGTAGGGCATACTCCTCACTGTGTCAAGAATATGAAAGAAATCCCAGCACTTTGGGAGGCTGAGGTGGGCGGATCATGAGGTCAGGAGTTTGAGACCAGCCTGACCAACATGTGGAAACCCCCTCTCTACTAAAAATACGAAAATTAGCCGGGTGTGGTGGGCACCTGTAATCCCAGCTACTCAGGAGGCCAAAGCAGGAGAATCGCTTGAACTCAAAAGGTGGAGGTTGCAGTGAGCTGAGATGGCGCCACTGCACTCCAGCCTGGGTGACAGAGCGAGACTCCTTCTCAAAAAAAAAAAAAAATTAACAAAAAACTATGAAAGAGATCAGCATCCAGGACAGCCTTCTCTGGTTCACTCGCATGTGCATGTGCCTGGGCGTGGCCTCCGTGCTCTGACCATCGCCGGCTGTCGTGGATGAGTCACAGTGTGGAGGAGAGGGAGCCGCAGGACGCCTGAGAAGCTCAGTCCCCAGCAGGGCACACAACACTGGTGCTTACATCTCAGGCCCAGATATTGACCATGTCATCACACCTGGCTTCCAGCAGCTTGGAAATGTCTTTAAGCTGGGCCTGTTGCTGCCCCTAAATATACTCAGAAGAGGGGGAGAGTGGGCAGCGGGTGGAAACTGATCTCTGCAGCCTGTGCTGCTGGGAGTCAGCCTTCCACATCAGGACTGTCCAGTAGGACCGTCCATGATGACAGAAATGTTCCAAGTCTTTGCCGTCCAGTATGGCAACCACTAGCCACTGGGGGCTATGGAGAACTTGGTATATAGTTAGTCTAAAAAACTGAGTTCCTGGCTGGGCGTGGTGGCTCACACCTATAATCCAAGCACTTTGGAGGCCAAGGTGGGCGGATCACCTGAGGTCAGGAGTTCAAGACCAGCCTGACCAACATGGTGAAACCCCGCCTTAAAATTTAAAAAATGAAAAAGAAACTGAGATCCTCTAGTAACAAGGATTCTTGTCCATGAATGAGATCTCTTGTTTACTATTGGCAAGAATTTCTGCGTGAGTATTTTCTAAAAAGTCCATGCTTTTGTCCTATTCCAAAGGCGTTTGGTGTTGCAGACACAAGAGCAGTTTCCTGCTGACATTCTCAGAGGCCTGTGCACTTCATTCTTCAAGTGAGGCTGGGCATGAGGGAGGCTTTGTGGAATGCCAAGAACAGCATGACCAAGGCACAGAAGGCTGAGGGATGCCCTGCAGGACTTTTGTAGGGTTGGAGGCCAGCTGGGGAAGAAGGAATCATGGCACTAGAGAATGGGAAGGTGCCTTAGGATATAGAAATGGCAAATTCATGAGATATTTTGAAGTGAGAATACTAGAAGCATTCCCACCAAACAAGGTGTGTCTGTATGCCAGGCTCTGTGAGATGCTAGAGTCAGCACTGAACAAACAGAAGTTCCCGTGCTGGTGGAAAATGCATTTCATTGGGGGGATTTTTGTGCTGACTCTGGCTATTAATAGTAAGAATTAAAAACATGAGGTAAATATTGAAAAGGAATAGATATAATTGCCATTATTTACAGACACAATTTCCAAAAAGTTCCTAGAGAATAAACTGAAAAACTAATAGAAACAAAATAAGTATGTAGTTAGGTGTCTGGATGAGAGGCTTGTAGCTAAACGCCAGTAACTTTTCAGTGTGACAGCAGTAATCCTCTCAGACATCAGTAAATATCTCATTCACCTTTCAGACAAAAAATAAAAAATGCCTTGAATAAATGTAACTAGAAATACCTAAAACAGATATGAAACATCCTGCTAAAGAATGTGAAAGAATGTGATACTTAACTACATTCTAAGATGCAGTTTTTTCATTTGTTCTTCCTGAAAAACCAATAGGTTGATGTGCATTACAGTGTTACAATTATGTATCAGTCTAAGGAAAATCAGATGAAATGTTCAAATTAAACCATGAAGGTGCATTTGCAGAGGAGGAGACAATTAGGGTCAGTGGAGCAAAGCAGAGTTAGAGGGAGAAGCCAGGAGGAGGAGGGGTCGGGGAAGTGGTGCCTGTCCATCCCATAGGAAGCAAACACTGACACCCAGTTCCCAGCATACCTACAAAAAACTTCAGGTCTGCCTCATAGCACATTCCTCATCACCGTAAAACTGTGATGGACCCCAGTGTACGAGGAGCTTTTGCAAAACAGGCAGAAGACAGTAGCTAGATGGGCCAAAGGTCCCAACCACCCACGCCCTCCCTCTCCTCGAAGACCTTTGGCTCCTACACCACCATCAGCAGCACTCTGCTCAGCTCCTAGTGTGTATCACCACACATTCACCACCAGACCTCACGTCAGGAGTCCCGTCTGGTCCAGTGTCCACCAGGGGTGTGGGGAGGGGGTGCTGCCTGGCTGGCCACAGAGCCACATGGAACATGGCACCTCACAGGCAGTCTGTGGCTGTATCCCGCTGGAAAGCATGTGTGTGGGTCTAAGATGTGTAGTTAATAGAAGCATTTTCAGAAGCGTTAGTCAGAACTTCATTTTTAAGTTCAGAGTAATGAACTGATAGTCTGAGTTTCCTCATTGTTCTGTTTAATTTACATAACTTTTAAATAAAATGAAATGCAAAACAACAGATCTAAAAGTTAAGCAGTTCTTGGTGTGGCTGCTTCTATGCATTAAAAGTTTACAAATGGTATTTTGTGCCACAGTCAATGCAAAATCACGCTGCCGTGTTCCGTGTGGGAAGTGTGCTGCAAGAAGGCTGTGAGAAAATCAGCAAGCTCTACGGAGACCTGAAGCACCTGAAGACGTTTGACAGGGGTGAGCAGACAGCAGGCTCCACGCACACGACTGGGCCGTGCCTTTTGCAGGTGGGCTAGTGTCTATCCGGCCAGTGCTGCCTTAGCTCATACTTGCTGTCTGGATGGGTCCTGGCCCACAGCTATAAAGCCACCACCAGGAAAGGCTCTGGGACTAGCAGATACGGGCTGACAGCTCGGAGGGCCCATGTGACTGCCCCTGATGGATCCTCATGTGTCCCCAGGAATGGTCTGGAACACGGACCTGGTGGAGACCCTGGAGCTGCAGAACCTGATGCTGTGTGCGCTGCAGACCATCTACGGAGCAGAGGCACGGAAGGAGTCGCGGGGCGCGCACGCCAGAGAAGACTACAAGGTGCGCCTTCTGGCCACACCCACCTGCACCTGCCACTTTCTCCCACCTGGTGGGACTCAACCCCACATCTGCATTTTCTCTGCATTTCATTCCATTTCCCCAAAAGTAAATCCAAAAAGTGCCTTTTCCCCCTGGTAACATTGATCCCTGGGTTCTCGCCATCTTCTGCAACACTGACCTTTGCTTTGCCTTGGGTCAGCGTCCACTGATGCCAGCAGTGGCATCTCCAAACCAAAGTGCTTTGCAGTTAGAGGGACAAGGTTAGCAGTGCAACTGGAGTAGCAGGGCCAGGAAATGCTAGTTTATTAAAGAATGAGTTAGTCATCATTTCAGACCTGCCCTGGGGTCTGGGAAGGGTCTTACAGCTCCTGCACTTGGTGACCTGCCCAGGGGTCTGGGAAAGGTCTTATAGCTCCTGCACTCCGGTGACCTGCCCAGGGGTCTGGGAAAGGTCTTA
>NW_016108150.1:225204-225822 GCF_001604975.1 Cebus imitator
TCCTGCACTTGGTGACCTGCCCTGGGGTCTGGGAAAGGTTAAGATAGCTCCTGCACTTTGGTGACCTGCCCAGGGGTCTGGGAAAGGTCTTATAGCTCCTGCACTTTGGTGACCTGCCCAGGGGTCTGGGAAAGGTCTTATAGCTCCTGCACTTGGTGACCTGCCCAGGGATGTGGGAAAGGTCTTATAGATCCTGCACTCTGGTGACCTGCCCAGGGATCTGGGAAAGGTCTTATAGATCCTGCGCTCTGGTGACCTGCCCTGGGGTCTGGGAAAGGTCTTATAGCTCCTGCACTTAGTGACCTGCCCAGGGATGTGGGAAAGGTCTTATAGATCCTGCACTCTGGTGACCTGCCCTGGGATCTGGGAAAGGTCTTATAGCTCCTGCACTCTGGTGACCTGCCCTAGGGTCTGGGAAAGGTCTTATAGCTCCTGCACTTTGGTGACCTGCCCAGGGATCTGGGAAAGGTCTTATAGCTCCTGCACTTTGGTGACCTGCCCTGGGGTCTGGGAAAGGTCTTATAGCTCCTGCACTCTGGTGACCTGCCCTGGGGTCTGGGAAAGGTCTTACAGCTCCTGCACTCTGGTGACCTGCCCAGGGGTCTGGGAAAGGTCTTA
>NW_016108150.1:226210-230339 GCF_001604975.1 Cebus imitator
TCCTGCACTCTGGTGACCTGCCCAGGGGTCTGGGAAAGGTCTTATAGCTCCTGCACTCCGGTGACCTGCCCTGGGGTCTGGGAAAGGTCTTATAGATCCTGCACTTTGGTGACCTGCCCTGGGGTCTGGGAAAGGTCTTATAGATCCTGCACTTTGGTGACCTGCTCTGGGGTCTAGGAAGGGTCTTATAGCTCCTGCAAAGAACACAGTGAATGGGAAAATCACTTGTATTTACTGTGAAATGTTACTGATTTACCCTCCACTAGAATATGCTGATGGCTATAGTCACTGCTCAGAACTTGTTCTTCCTCCTTGTACATATTAAGAGTCTTTCCTGCAAAGTATATGAATCTGTGTTTGCCAGAATATGGATAGTAATATACATTTATTATTATTATTATTATTTTGTTATTATCTTTGAAATGAAGTAGTCTCGCTCTGTCACCCAGGCTGGAGTGCAGTGGTGCAATCTTGGCTCATTGCAACTTCCACCTTCTAGGTTCAAGCGATTCTCCTGCCTCAGCCTCCTGAGTATCTGGGACTACAGGTGCACACCACCATACCCGGCTAATTTTTGTATTTTTAGTAGAGACAGGGTTTCACCATGTTGTCCAGGCTGGTCGTGAACCCTGACCTCAAGTGAACCACTCACCTTGGCTTCCCAAAGTGCTGGGATTACTTACAGGCGTGAGCCACTGTGCCCTGCCAGTAGCATAAATTTAGTTTAGTTGTCACAACAAGTTTTAATTAGAATATAAGCCAGGCACAGTGGCTCCCAGCATTTGGGAGGCCGAGGCAGGCAGATCACTTGAGCCCCAGAGTTCTAGACCAGCTTGGGCAACATGGCAAAACCTGCCTCTAAAAAAAAATAAAAAATTACCAGCTACTCAGGAGGCTGAGGAGGATGATTGATTGAGCTGGGGAAGTCAAGGCTCCGGTGAGCTGTGATCCCACCACTGCACTCCAGTCCACGTGACACAGTGAGACCCTGTCTCAAAAAAGAATTTTTTTTAAATAGAAACATGCTGAAAGAAAAGGTTGGTAGTCTCCCAGAGCATGGAGTAAAAAGTCAAAGTATCTGATAAACTCTTAGGTACATGAAGGATGTCTAAGGGAAAATGCGGGCATGGATTACTCTGGACTCACTGCTGGCTGCACCGCTGGCCAGCCATGTGGCCCCTGGATTCGGAGCATGTTGATGGTGCCAACCTCCTGGGCTGAAGTGGAAATGGGATGAGTTCTAGGCCTTGTGTCTCTTACGTCATTTTAGTGTTTGCTGTGTTTCTCTGTATTGCTCTGTTAGAGTAATAAGAAATGTGATGGTGTTTCTGGCCTCAGGTGCGGATTGATGAGTATGATTACTCCAAGCCCATCCAGGGGCAACAGAAGAAGCCCTTTGAGGAGCACTGGAGGAAGCACACCCTGTCCTATGTGGACGTGGGCACTGGGAAGGTCAGTGTGGACTTTGTTCTCGCCACAGCCCGACACCCACACGGCCCCACCCAGGCCTCAGGCTGGCCTTGCTGATGGTGCACAGGGAGGAGCAGGCCAGATTTAAGCCAACACTGGCAGATGTGAGGCACCACTGAAAAAGCACTATGTCAGTCAGGCTTCTGGCTAGAAACAGAATCCAGTGCCTGCCAGTGGTTCAGAGGAGCCTTAGGAAGGGTTACTCCGTAGTGTGGGCCAGATGGAAGTCACTGGACAGGAGCAAGCGTCCAAGGCCTGGTGGCAGGGGAGGAGACAATGATTGTAGACCTAGCGAGAAGTCAAGGTCTGGGGTGGGGACACACAGCCACTACCAGAAACCTGTCCCAAGCCAAGGGAGCCCAGAAGAGACTGCTCCCCTCTCTTCCCATGGGCTGGGCCACCTGGAAGCAGCAGCTGAGGGGTGCAGTGCAGCCCTTAGCCTCCCCTGGGCACTGAGCAAGCAGAGAAGGGCAGAAAGTGAGGAGGGGGTTAGGTGAGCAGGATTCTGTAATAGCCAGCCGAGGGTGTGCCTGGGGGCTTGCAGCCCTGTTCGACGCAAGCGCAGTTCACCATGTGGCATTGCCAGTGGGCATTAAGATTCAGAAATAATGAAGATGGAAAGCTTTTACCTTTAAGCTTTTCATAGCTTGTAAGAGATAGTTGTATAATCATTTACCTGTGTCTGGATGTTTCGTTTGGACTCTCACTATCATTTAGTGTGTCTGTAATTCAGGCAATCGGTCATTTTCAGGATTTATCATGAAGGCCATTTTCTGATAGTATATAAAAATCACACTTCACTTGCTTAGCACAAGTCTGTTTTTAATGTTTTGGGGTTTGGGTTTTTTTGTTTTGTTTTCTTTTTGCTTTTTCTGAGGTAGAGTCTCATTCTGTTGCCCAGGCTGGAATGCAGTGGCTTGGTCTCATCTCACTGCAGCCTCAACCTCCCCCAGGCTCAGGTGATCCTCCCACCTCAGGCTCCCAGGCACATGCCACCATGCCTGGCTAATTTTTGTATGTTTTGTAGAGACAGGGTTTCACCATGTTGCCCAGACTAGTCTTGAACTACCGAGCTCCAGTGATCCACCTGCCTTGGCCTCCCCAATATGGCTGGCTAGTTTTGGTGATATTTCAAGAAATACATACTCATTTTAGAAAGTACAAAGAGATTGAAATAAGAGCTCACTAATCAGAGATGACCCATTATGGTTTTAAGTTTCTTTATATGCGTGTCTACCTTTTACTGTGCGTGCATATTTAATACACAGCTTGAGTATTCCTTATCTGAAATCCCTGGGGCCAGAAGTGTTTCGGATTTCAGGCGTGTTCAGACTTTGGAATATTTGCATTATACTTACTGTCTCACCATCCCTAATTGGAAGATCTGACTCCATGGCACTTTTCTTTTGAATGTCATATTGGTGCTCAGAAAGTTTCAAGTTTTGGAGAATTTCAGATTTTTGGATCAAGGATGTTCAACCTATAAAATATTTACTTTGAAGTATAAAAACTGGAAGTAGATAGCTTGAACATAAAGTGTTTTGGTATATGCGAGGGTTCTCCCACTTTTCATGATGGGAGTATTTTTGTAAAGCACTGAGACTCTTGCACAATGTCATTTTCATAGCTCTAATGCCCAGGCTGGAGTGTAATGGCATAATCTGGACTCTCTGCAAACTCTGCCTCCCAGGTTCAAGCAATTCTCCTTCCTCAGCCTCTTAAGTTGCTGGGATTACAGGCACAAGCCACCATGCCCAGCTAATTTTGTATTTTTAGTAGAGATGGGGTTTCTTCATGTTGATCAGGCTGGTCTCAAACTCCTGACCTCAGGTGATCCATCCGCCTCGGCCTCCCAAACAAAGTGCTGAGATCGCAGGCATAAGCCACCGCACCCAGCCCGTAAATCTGCTTTTATAGTTAAAATTTTTCTTTTTTTTTTTTTTTTTAAATAAATATGGGGTTTCACCATGTTAGGCTGGTCTTGAACTCCTGACCTCAGGTGGTCCTCCTGCCTTGGCCTCCAAAGTGCTTGGATTATAGGCGTGAGCCACCACACCTGGCCTTATAGTTAAAATTTTTCAAAAGGAACACAAGAGATGGCTTTTTGTACATTTTTGTGCTTAACTTACCACTGACCCTTCTTTTCAAGGTCACTCTGGAATATAGACCTGTAATCGACAAAACTTTGAACGAGGCTGACTGCACCACCGTCCCCCCAGCCATTCGCTCTTACTGATGAGACAAGATGCGGTGATGACAGAAGCAGCTTTTGTAATTATGTATCATAGCTCATGCACGTGTTCATGTCATAACTGTCTTTATGAGCTTCTGCACTCTGGTGAAAGAGGAGTCCATTGAAGGGAGATTGGCACTCAGCGGCCAGGAGCCTGCCAGGAACCCAGTGGCCAGGGACCGCAGCACTTATCTTGGTCCCTCCCTTCATTCCTGTGACACCAGAAAACTGGACACAGCTCTAAAATAAAACTTAGATGAACAGACTTTCTTTTATTTCCAAATCCACTTAAAATATTTTACTGTTGTGACTTTAGTCATATTTGTTGACCTAAAATATCAAATGTAATTATCTTTGCATTCTGTTACATCAAAATCCAGATATTTTGATATTTTGTTGCAATTTCTTTCTTCTTTTTTTTTTTTT
>NW_016108150.1:230839-242188 GCF_001604975.1 Cebus imitator
GGGGTTTCACCATGTTGGCCAGGATGGTCTCGATATCTTGACCTCGTGATCCACCCGCCTCGGCCTCCCAAAGTGCTGGGATTACAGGCTTGAGCCACCGCGCCCGGCCTGATGTAGTTTATTTCTAAATTCAAATTGATGTTGGTGCCTGAGAGCGGATGGAGAAAACGAACATTTCCTCCTTTTTCTTGACAGACGGTTTACTAGGTAAGCGTGTCCTCGATTATTTAAATCAGGGCTCCCCAGTCCCTAGGCCACAGACTGTTACTAGCCCATGGCCTGTTAGGAACCAGGCCGCACAGCAGGCGGTGAGCAGCAGGCCAGGGAGCCTGACTGTGTGAGCTCTGCGCCGGCATTAGATTCTCCTGGGAGCACAAACCCTATTGTGAACTGCGCATGCGAGGCATCTGGGTTGTGTGCTGCTTATGCGAGTCTAATGCTGAGATCTGAGGTGGGACCGTTTCATCCCCAACCATCCCCCATCCCCACACTTGTGCCTGGGAAAAGTGTCTTCCATGAAACCAGTCCCTGGTGCCAGAAAGGTTAGGGACCACTGGTTTAAGTAACCGAATACTCAAGGAACTGAAGTAGAAGTAAATGGGCTGCTTCTTTATTTTTAGGCTGTTCTTTTTATAGAACAATGACAGGTACTTCCAAGTTTGTCATTAGAAAATAATTTTAGGTTGGTGCAAAAGTAATTGCGGATTTTGCCGTTACTTTCAATGGTAAAAGCCACAATTACTTTTGCACCAACTTAATATTATAAATTTGTTTCTTAAAGTGTGTTTTTGGTAAGGAAAACCTTTTTTTTTTTTTTTTTTTTTTTTTTTTTGAGCTGTAGTCTTGCTCTGTCGCCCAGGCTGGAGTGCAATGTTGTTATCTCGGCTCATTGCAATCTCCGCCTCCTGGGTTCAAGCAATTCTCCTGTCTCAGCCTCCTGAGTAGCTGAGATTACAGGCGTGTGCCACCACGCCCAGCTAATTTTTCATATTTTTTTTTTAGTAGAGACCATGTTGGTCAGGCTAGTCTCGAACTCCTGACCTCGTGATCTGCCCGTCTAGGCCTCCCAAAGTGCTGGGATTACAGGCGTGAGCCACCGTGCCTGGCCCAAGAAAAACGTTTTTTTCTTCTATTAATTTGTTTTTTCTTGGTAGAGACAGAGTCTTGCCATGCTGCCCAGGCTGGAGAGCAGTGCTGTGATCTCGGCTCACTGCAGCCTCCACCTTCTGGGCTCCAGCAGTCCTCCCACCTCAGCCTCCCAAGGAGCTGAGACTACAGGCGTGAGCCACCATGCCTGACTAATTTTTATATGTTTTGTAGAGATGGGGTTTCACCATCTTGCCCAGGCTGGTCTTAAACTCCTGGGCTCAAGCAGTCCTCCTTCAGCGTCCCAAAGTTTTGGGATTATAGGTGTGAGCCACTGCCAGAAAACCTTTTCCTAAGACATGTCAGGTTTTACATTATACATAGCTCTTTTTGTGTGTTTTGAATAATGTCTTTTTTGGCAGTGCACAGCTGAGAACCCCACACCACAGAAGACAGGAAAGTTGTGCTGCGCCCATGTGATGGGCACTCGTCAGCACTGGGAAGGAATGCACTGTTGGCACACACAGCAGCTTGGATCAATCTGAAAGTCACTACACTGAGTTAGAGATGCCAAATAAAAGCGCGGGCTGTGTGAGTCCACGTGCAGAGCGTGTAGAGATGCTTCCTGCCTGCGTAATGGAAAGCAGATCATGGTTCCCTGCAGACTGGCGGGAGCAGATTCCAAAGGCACAGGAAGAAGCTTGCGGGTAGAATGTGTTCAATCCCTTCTGCACATTACACCACAAAAAGAGCTGATAGTAAAAATGCTAACCAAAGGAAAAAGGCCAAACCAGGATAAAATGTGTCAGCTGTGTGACTGGTAAACAGGCAGGTTTGCTGCCATGCTTCGTTTATGAAGCTGTGGGGTCCAAGGACTCACGTGACTGTGGAGTGCAGAATGCTGCAGCCTCATGGAAGAGGATTTGGCAGCGTCTAACAAAACTGCATGGCATTTGCCATTTGACTTAGCAATTCTAGGAATCTGTCTCCAAAACACTCTGGCAGAGAAATGAAAGTTCTCTTCACAGCCTGAGTGTGTTTGTAACAAAGTTCTTCACCGTGGCATTTGTAACACTGGAAACAATACAAACGTCCATCAGTCGGGGATTAGGAACATTAATTCCCACAGTGAGTAACTCAGTACAGGAAGAAGGAATGAGGAAGGCCTACTGATGAGGGGCAGAGTACATGTGAGATAATGCAAATAGATATTTGCTTTTTCTTAAAACAGCAGAAAGATAAACTAACGTGGTTGCTGTAGGGGATAGCGGTCAGTGGTGGGAAAAAAAACTGAAATAGATTCTGAAGTAATACTTTGGACTTTGAAGTTGTAAATGTTTTACTTATCACCAAACTAAGTTTTTAAGATAGTCCCTCAAATTGAAAAAATAGAATCTGAAATGAATGAATCTAATTGCCTTGGATTGTATTCTACAAGGCATCAGCCCTGAGACCAAAATGTGGAAGGTGGCCCTGAGCAGCAGCTGAAGGGAATGGGAGGTGAGACAGGAAAGAGGCGGCAGCACGGGGCATCCGGGAGCCGGGTTCCTCATGGGCAGCGGGGCCCGTGCTCACTGTGGGTGTTGGTGCATTCTTTCACCAGCCCGTGCTCCACGGGTTCAGGAGAGTCAATTCCGGGCACACTCAGCCACTCCATCCCGCAGAGAAAGCCCCTAGGTAGCGTCCCGGGCGCTGTGGCGTCAGAATCCAGTTTGAGGAGTGCCCTGGCGCTGGCTGGGCCAGGCAGCATCATGGGTTTCTGCAGCCCAGCTGCATATCAGGCCAGTGATAGTCACGCAGCCTGTGATTCCATGCGTCGTCAGACCACCTCTAGAACACAGCACTTCAAGTGTGCAAATTCAGTGAGCCATAGTCTAAAGACAAATAGAGCCACTGAAATCCTAAATTTCAATCAATCATCTCATTGTTACTTGTCTTATTGGTATTAACCCTTTGAACTTACGTGTGTTGGGAGTTGAAGCTAATAACTAATTATGTTAATGCTAAAACATTTTTCTGGCCAGGAGTGGTGGCTCATGCCTGTAATCCCAGCACTTTGGGAGGCTGAGGCGGGCAGGCTACCTGAGGTCAGCAGTTGGAGACCACCATGGCCAACATGGTGAAACCCCTGTCTCTACTAAAAATACAAAAATTAGGCCAGGCGCAGTGGCTCACACCTGTAATCCCAGCACTTTGGGAAGCTGAAGCAGTAGATCACCTGAGGTTGGGAGTTCAAGACCAGCCTGAGCAATATGGAGACACTCTGTCTCTACTAAAAATACAAAATTAGCCAGGCATGGTAATCCCAGGAACTAGGGAAGCTAGGGCAGGAGAATGGCGTGAACCCGGAAGGCAGAGGTTGTAGTGAGCTGAGATCACGCCACTGTACTCCAGCCTGGGCAACAAGAGTGAGACTCCATCTCAAAAAATAAATTAATTAATTTGTTAAATATTTTTCTGCAAAAGAGGTGTAAAAACATACTCTAAATTTGAAACAGAAATGTAAACTCATTTGTTCTTTTCACATACACATTTCCTAGCTCTGCCCCCGTGGCAGCAGACACATCAAGCACCTAGACTGTGGTCTCTAATAAACCATGAATTCATGGTGATGGTTTCAAAGCCAAAACCAACCAAACAAAAGCATGTAATTGGTCACTCTTGAAGGTAACTAGGGCACTGACCCCCAACCCTGAGAATGGATGCTTGAAGGAGGAGAAGCATTATCCTGCCTTTTCTCTACAAACCACAATTCAGGGAAACCTGGTTGGTTAGGACACGTTCTTTATGGAAGAATTCCTGCAAATAAGTGAATGAAGAATGGCAGTTAGAAAACTGTCAGATTGCAACCTCTAATGCCATGGTTCTCCAAGGTGTGTAACAGGATCACCTGGAGGGACCCTACCCCAGAACTTCCATTCAGTCCTGGTTAGGCCTGAGAATTGGCATTTCGAACATGCCCAGGCACCACAGTTTGAAAACCTCCATGGCAGACATGTAATGGGATGACACGGTCCAATAAACGAAGGAAAAACAACAGGTGGAGACCCCTGGCAACCTCAGGCAGCTTCATGCCAGCCAGTAAGAAAGTAAATCCCCAAGCCTTCTGTAAACTCAGTAGTATTAGCATGAGTGTTTGAGCAAACATTTAAGTGTTAGGACAAAGAATTAAAAACTGGCACAGGCTGCCAGGCATGGTGGCTCACGTCTGTAATCCCAGCACTTTGGGAGGTGGAGGCGGGCAGATCACCTGAAGTCGGGAGTTCAAGACCAACCTGACCAACATGGAGACACCCCATCTCTACTAAAAATATAAAATTAGCCTGGCGTGGTGGCACATACCAGCTACTCAGGAGGCTGAGGCAGGAGAATCACTTGAACCCAGGAAGCAGAGGTTGCGGTGAGCCGAGATCGAGCCATTTCACTCCAGTCTGGGCAACGAGAACAAAATTCCATCTCAAGAAAAGAAAAAAAAAAAAAAAAAATACCACAGGCACCCCTGAAGCATGATAGGATGGCAACAGAAGGACCAATTTAGTTTCCAAGAAATAACTGCTGGGCAGCTTCCTTGTGTGTATGTCTACTAAGGAACCAGAAACAAACCTTCAGACAGTTTTCATGAGTACTGAGACTAAGAAAACCATTGGGCAGTGGGTGGTCTGAAAATGTAAATTTTTATAGTACTCCACTAATTACTGAGTCATGGAACGATGCTTCATATTGAAAATGTTTTGTAAATGTGGGTTTCAGGGTTTCAAAATGAACCCATACTTGTTAGGAGAAAGGACAAACCAAAGAAGTAAAATAATTGGGTCAATATAGAAAGAACGTAGAATGTTGCCCAGCGAGAAGGTGTGGATAATTCCTAACACGGATCAAAGGCAGGAAAAGGGTGAGCTGTGTCTGAGATACTCAGACCTGCACTGGACTGTGCAGCTGCGGAACAGTGGCCTCGTCAGAAAGCTCCATTGGCCAGCACTGATGTGCCCTTTGCCCACACCCTCTCACACTGAACAGCACCTATTTGAGTGTCCACTACTCAGTGAAACGCCCGTGTGAAAAGCAGTACTTGGTAGAAGAGCAAAAAAGGGGGGAACAAAGTGGTAGGTCATTCTCTTCCATACTGAATCCTGGCAGAAAAATGTTGGAAGGAGCACGGGAGCCACAGGAGAAAGTAGTCCTAAGATGGGGGGGCAGGGTGCCAGGCACGGTTGGCTCTGTCCCTGGAATTCCAAGGCTGGAACCTGGAAAAAGGGAAAGTGATTGAAAAAGGAAAGATTCTGTGTGCAAATGTCACGATGCAGCGGTCAGTGATCCTGAGAAAATAACTGAACCCAGGTGGCTTCGGAGGGTTGCTGTTGGATGCATGTGCTGAGGTAATGTGGACTTGGGCATGCTCGTTCACACAAAGGACAGATGGTCATCTGTTCATTCAACAAACACTCGTCGAGGGCCTCTATGTGCTAAAGACATCAGATGCACAAGAGGGTGCTCTGTGGAAAGCCCCAGGACACAAGTGCCCAGAAACATTTAGAAAAATTCTAAGGAGGCCGGGCACAGTGGCTCACGCATGTAATCCTAGAACTTTGGGAGGCCGAGGTGGGTGGATCATGAGGTCAGAGTTTTAAACCAGCCTGGCCAATATGGTGAAACCTCGTCTCTACTAAAAATACAAAAATTAGCTGGGCCTGTGGAGGGTGCCTGTAGTCCCAGCTGCTTGGAAGGCTGAGGCAGGAGAATTGCTTAAACCAGGGAGGCAGAGGTTGCAGAGCCGAGATCAAGCCACTGCACTCCAGCCTGGGCCACAGAGCAAGACTCCTCTTTTATTTTTTCTTTTTCTTACCCTGATTTTACAACCAGAGACTCAAAAAAAAAAAAATTCTAAGGAAAACAGAAAAGGCATTTTCAAATTAGCTCAGAGAAATTAGACCAAAGGAAAGACTCACCCAGTATTTGGATACATTATGTGATTAACGTTAACACAGGGAGGAAACTGATATCTTTCAGTTAATTTCTCAACTCCTGGAAAGCTTAGAACAGACCTGGTTAGGAGGAAATTGGATCTGAGGCAGGTGAGGAGATACTGGTACCTGGATGCTCCAGTGATTCCGTCAGCAGAACCAGGGCTGGGAGGTGAGCTTTTTGTTGGCAGGTGGTTTCCGCTGTAGCCTTGCCCCCTGGAGACAGGACTCAGGCAGCACCCCCATCAGTGGCAGCACCCTCACCTCTGAGAATGTGGAGAAGACTTGGGGAAGACAGTGCCGTCCCATGCAGCACAGCCCAGGCGCTGACAGGATTCAGGGCTGGAGGCTCCTTCTGGTCGGTTGCAGAAAAGGCCAAACGGCAGCTGCGTGGGTTGTATCAGGCCAGTATCTCTTGTTCTAGACTCGCCCATTTGGACATTGACATGAGGGTCCATGCAAGGTGTTCTTCTTCAAACCCTAATTTCATAGTAACTCACGTCCCTTTCAAGAGTGAGCCTTGCTGCCACTGAGAAGGCATAGGAGAAGCCCAAAAAGATCTGGGCTTGAACCTCCCCTTACTGCCTGCTCGACTTAGGCAAGTTACCTTCTCTAAACTATGGTTTTCTTCAGTGAAATGTGGATGTGGTGCTGTGGCATGATGAGGATTAAACAGAGTAACATATTTAAATACTAGGGTGGATTCTAGCTTGTTGCATTCATTAAGTGTGTCCTCCCTTGAATGAATGCATTTTCCACCCCTAGAACTGAATGGAAAACGTTAACTGAGACTCCTGGGTGCCGTGTGTGATGACAGCTGTGCACTCCAGGTTGGAGATGCCGCCAACAGTTGGTGGAGCCCAGCTACATGTTGGGAGAGGGAGGCTGAGGCCTGCTGCAGTCACGGGTGTTTCATTTTTTAATTTTAAAATAGCCCAAGCTAGTCTTGAAGTTCTGGCTTCCAGGGATCCTCCCACCTCAGCGTCCCAGCTGGGATTACAGATGTGAGCCACTGTGTCCAGTGCTGAGCTATTTCTCACTGAGCGTTCCCTGTAAAAGGAACTTCCAAATTGGGTCACAAAATCATAGTTGTTAGTATTTTCAGAGTGCTGGAGAACAAAAAAGAAGCTAGTGAAAGATGGACTTTGGAAACTACAGATTAAAGAGCTGTGGAAGATTCTAGGAAGGATTCTTCTACAAGTAATAGGAATACTTCGTCAATGAAAACAGTGACACTCTAAAATATTTGAAGAGATTTATTCTGAACCAAATAGAGTGACCGTGCCTGTGACATAACCCTCAGGAGGTGCTCGGGGTGCAACTTGTTTTTATGCATTTTAGAGGGTCATGAGACATCAATCGAATCTATTTAAGATACACATTGGTTCAGTCCAGAAAGGCGGGACAACTCCAAGTGGGGGCTTCTGGGTTACAGGTAGATTTTAAATGCTCTGGTTGGCAATCGGTTGAGAGTTATTACCAACAGAAATAGGAGGTTGTGTCTTATCATGCAGATGAAGCCTTGGGGTAGCAGGCTTCAGAGAGAAGAGATGGTATCTATCATCAGACTTAAGGTCTGTGTTGGCTTTCCCGGAATTCCAAAAGGGAGGAGGGCACAGGGAAGCACGTCCAACACCTCCTTCATGTCATGGCCTGAATCAGTTTTTCAAGTAACTTTTGTAGGGCCGTAGGGGCCCCAAAGGGTCGTGGGGTGTCCCTTATGCTGTGGTGAGGTGCAGGATCCGAGAAGTAAAGAGACAGGACACTGAAGAACTGGTGAAGAGCATCTGGACTCAGGGGACCATGCCATCTGTGAGCGGAGATCAGCGAGGGCCCCCCAATACCCCGAAGCATCTGTATTTATTAGGTAGAATTAGGGAGCAGGGTTGTAGTGAGGTCATCGTTTATAGGCTTAGTAACAGGGCATACATAATCACGTGAGTCACAAGCAAGGGGGCCACCCCATTAAGTCACTTGGGCAGAGAGGTGGGCCGTGCGCAGCAGGGGGCCCTGCTATGCACAGTTGTAGAAGGTCGTGTACAGAAAAGGGGTCCACCCCCATTAGGTCACTGAGGCAAGGAGGTGGGCTGTGTGCAGCAGGTGTCATGCGCAACTCTTCTTATCTGGGGGCTGGAGACTTCAAAGGATCTCTAATAGAAGGCTACTGTAAGCCAATGCAGTGGGAGCTGACAGATTTATGCTCTAAGATATTTATGGGAGGATGATTTGAGCCAGCACAGAAGCGAGAAGACTGACAGGGTGTACAGCCGCCGTGACTGGTCACACCAGAGGGGTTCTTCTCCCTCGGTTACTTCCAGGATCTCAGGCCTGAGTCTAACTTTCCACCGGAGCTGGATGCAAGGTATACAACTCCTTTATCAGGAGGAGAGGCTCCTGCTCCAGGCCTGCCCTACAGCGTATGCCCTTTCAGGCAGGGACGCCACCACCTGGGTCTGGTTCTCATCCTGGTCTGGGTGTTTTCCCATGTACTGCTTCTGTTCTGTGACTGCTCCAGGCAATCCTCCTAGTACAAACTACTATATGGTTATATGGAAGGATTCTATAAATCAGCACTAAATGTGTCAGTACAACTCCGACTACAACACCTGTATGATTATATAGAAAGAGTATATAGAACTAAGTATGCTAGATGTAAGTATGGGGATATAAGCCGGACATACGTAAGCAGTAAGTTATACTTCAGGCACTAACTCTATAAACTAATATATGATTACATATAAAGGATTATATAAAGGAAACAGCTGAGCAATGACACTATAAACTAAGATATTCAGGTACTAATTGTGCCTGCGGTCTGGACAGTTCTCCCTCGGTACCCCTGGGGGGTGTTACGCACAACTTTGGAGTGCCCTGGCCCAGAGGAGGGGTCCATTCAGCTGGGGTGGGGCCTTAGAATTTTATTTATTTATTTATTCATTTTGAGATGGAGTTTTGCTCGTTACCCAGGCTGGAGTGCAATGGCATGATCTCGGCTCACCACAACCTCTGCCTCCTGGTTCAAGTGATTCTCCTGCCTCAGCCTCCCCAGTAGCTGGGATTACAGGCATGTGCCGCCAAGCCCAGCTAATTTTGTATTTTTAATAGAGACTGGGTTTCTCCATGTTGGTTAGACTGTTCTTGAACTCCCGACTTCAGGTGATCTGCTTGCCTCCACCTCCCAAAGTTCTGGGATTACAGGCGTGAGCCATCACACCCGGCCAAGAATTTTATTTTTGGTTTACAAGACTACGAAGAGAACACTAGAAACCACTTGAATTACTACATCTTGAAAAAAGAATTCACATTGTAGAAGAGGTTTGTAGATTAACACAGGTGAATGCCAAAGCCATAGAATATCTAAATTTCTTTGAGGAATTTGAAAGAACCCTCAGGTATATATATGCTTTGTGGACAAGAGACAGAAAAATGGGACAGAGGATGAGATAGCTGGGAGAATGGAGAGCTGATGGTATCTATAGCTGTGCCCAGAGCGCTGAATAATGGATTCGCGTCCACAGGGAAGAACGTCTCAGGTGCCACTGATAAAAGACTACGTCCTTGGCTCTGGGTCCATTCAACATCTGGGTAGGCAACTGGGTGAAAATTCAGAGAAAACCTTAGGAACTCTGAGGATGAAAAAAGCGTTCATGGAAGGAGGCACTGAATAACATAAAAGACTGGAATAACGTTATGAAATACTGAGAATAATTGTAGTATCCTGAACTGGGACACAGGACACCGGACTGAGGTGGAACGTGGGCCCAAAGCGCGCGCGGGGGAAAGACCCAGGGATCACAGTTGGTCAAAGCTGGCACTTCCCAATTCCGGGGATTTGTAGGTTTCGGCTACAAGCACTGCAGGCTCCACTGCAGAACTGCGCCCAGCACCAAGGCAGCGCTGTCTCAGGAGGGAGGCTGGGCTGTGGGCTGCGCGACCAGCAGATGGGCCCGGCCGGGGGGCGCCCAGTGTTTCCAGCTGCGCGAGGGCGGGGGCCGCGCTGATGCCCCGCGCAGGGGCGCAGGTTAAACCCAGGGGGAAGCTTTCCAGGGCAGAAGAGACGACGGAGAATGCCGCACGCTGCGCTTCTCACCCGAATTGTGTTTTGCTTTTTTTTTTTTTTGAGATGGAGTTTCGCTCTTGTTGCCCAGGCTGGAGTGCAATGGCGCCATCTCCGCTCACTGCAACCTCCGCCTCCAGCGATTCTCCTGCCTCAGTCTCCAGAATAGCTGGGATTACGGGCTTGCGCTAATTTTGTATTTTTAGCAGAGATGGGGTTGTCTCCACGTTGGTCAGGCTGGTCTCGAACTTCCGACCTCAGGTGATCCGCCCGCTCAGCCTCCCAGCGTTCTGAGATTACAGGCGTGAGGCACCGCGCCCGGCCTGCACCTTCTCCTTTTCTGGCAGAGTCCGGCGGTCGACCGGGCTGGAGCGCAGCGATCTCGGCTCCCGGCGGCCCCGACGTCCCGGGCTCGGGCGATCCTCCCGCCTCGGCCCCCGGAGCGGCTGGGCCCACAGGAGCCCGGCCCCACGCCCGGTCTGTAACGTTTGCAGGGATGAGGTTCCGCCATGCTGCCCAGGCTGGGCCGCACCGCGGGGCTCAACAGCTCCGCCCGCCTCCGCCTCCGCCTCCCAAAGCGCCGGGACGCCCCCGCCAGGGCTTTCCGCTGTTAGCGCGAATCCCGCTCGCGTCAAAACTTCTTTTTACACAAGAACGGAAAGGCACACTCGGCCTCCGCTCCCTCACTTCCCGCCCCGGGCCGGCGCGCGACCCTTTCTCCGCGCGCCTTCCGCGTTCCGCGCAGGCAGCCGGCGCGCGACCTCCCGCCTCCTCCAGCGGCCCCCGACCGCGCAGGCCCCGCGGCTGCCGGGGCGTTGCCCGGCAACTCGGCTGCGAGGGGATTGGCCGCGCGGGACCCCGTGACCCCTGCGGAGCACACGCATTTCCTGCGTCCCCGGAAGTGACGGTAGCGCCAGGTCCCGCCCCCGGCAGACCCGGAAGCGGAGTCGCCCTGAGCCGTCGCCCTCAGCCGCCCGCGGCCCAGCCCAGACGCGCGCCTCGGCCCATGGCCGCCTACTCCTACCGCCCCGGCCCCGGGGCCGGCCCCGGCCCTGCTGCGGGCGCGGCGCTGCCGGACCAGAGCTTCCTGTGGAACGTCTTCCAGAGGTGCGGCCTGGCACCGCCCCGGCACCTCCCGCCTCCGCCTCTGCCGCGGCCGCCCCCGTCCCCTGCCGGGTCCCCCGTGTCCTCCCCCGTCCCCTGCCGGGTCCCCCGTGTCCTCCCCCGTCCCCTGCCGGGTCCCCC